>NW_011499845.1:6747665-6767159 GCF_000495115.2 Populus euphratica | reverse complement strand
AACCGCTCTAAAATGGCCGAGGCATGTTGCTCCGGCCACAAATCCAATCAGCAATCTTAAGTCACTGCTCCATGCATTCAAAAACAAAAGTAAGACTAATCTATCGCTCAAGCCAGACGGATAAATGGAAAAAAAAAAAAAAAAAACCTGCCTACGTGAACTAGACTCCCCCGTGCTCCCCTTCTCGTGCGGACAGGCAGCTGCCAACTAATTAGGGAACAACGAACATTTTAGATGGATACCCTGGGCATCCAGATCCCACCATTCACTTCATTCTCGACTTCATCTCCTTCTTCGGCAACATCAACGTTCCTAGTTTCGCAAGGTGATCATCATAATTATGTTCAACTATTCCCAATTTATCAAATAAATGCTTCCCCGTAAACCAGATAAATTAGCAAATGTCAGCCCTTTCAGGCAACATTTGTGCAATGGCACGGCCCTGATCCTTTATACATTTTGCAAACACCTTAGGCAACGTAAACTCACCTATGTAGGACAAACAACTTGCCAAGCCAATGCAAACATTCAAAATTACGGTTAACTGAGCAAATAAACTTGCATGCACCCTTCCTTATATTGTGGCAATCTTAAATAATTGACTGCGTTAATTCTAGGTAAGGAAGATAATTAAAATGTTTCAGTAATTCCCCACGAACTCTATTTCAGCGCAAAAGCCAAACACCAGTGATGGTTGCAGACACACAACAAACACCAACCTTCATATCTAGCATTCTTTAACTTCTCAACTAGTCTGGTTCAAGCGTTAAACATAGCTTTTCAAAGTCTTCGGCACAATAATCTATTGTTACACTAATGAATGCATTTGCCCAATCTTGTTATGGTGATCAGGGTCTCTTTATTGTCATAATTTTATAAGCCAAAACATAGAGCCATGTACCAAACACCACATATTCAATGAACAGTGCAAGGGTAAAATACCTCATCCTTGGTATGGCTGCTGAACTTGTTGCATCAATTCCTCGGATTGGTGTTTTATTTTTTTTTAAAAAAAACATGGCTATTG
This sequence comes from Populus euphratica, assembly GCF_000495115.2. Taxonomy (NCBI): domain Eukaryota; kingdom Viridiplantae; phylum Streptophyta; class Magnoliopsida; order Malpighiales; family Salicaceae; genus Populus; species Populus euphratica. The sequence continues at coordinate 6,766,132 of NW_011499845.1, read as the reverse complement.
ACGGGATGCCTTGTGAAGCTCGATACATCACATATAATCTAACTGACAAGCATTAAGTGCAAATGGTTGCTCTAGGGCTTAATTCCAGAAGATGAAGACCAGTAAGAGATAATGGCATGCTGGAGACTGAAACCCTATGATATTTTCATACTTGACAAAATTTCTAGTTTGCATAGGCTATCATAAGTTTACAATAAAGGTACAAAATTAACTTCAAACGCAAAAGTTAGATACCCTATCAACTGAAAAATACCACGTGCCCAGATAACAAACCCAAATGCTTATACTACAAAAACTTCTCAAATTTCTTCAACCTCAATGCAAGAACAAATATCCGTGTTAAGAGACTAGAAATATAAAACATTTTAAACCACCTTATCTCACCAAATTGAATAATCCATCAAATGAACCTCACCACCAAAGCAAAAGAACAGACTATAGCAGCATCTCAGCAATCTGAATAGCATTAAGTGCAGCTCCTTTGCGTATTTGATCACCACAGACAAATATATCCAACCTGTTTGGCATCCAATGATTAATGTGACCCTTTGTCACAAAGAAAAGACAACAATTAAACAGTTCAAGGCCCCCACAAATTAGTCTTACCCCTTATTTCCATCTTGCGACAAATCACGACGAATCCTGCCAACTGCAACATTATCTTTGTTGGATACCTCCAAAGGTGTAGGAAAGTGATTAGATGTGCGGTCATCAATAACCACCACCCCAGGAGCGCTCTTCAAAATATCTTTTGCCGTATCCTGTGCATTCAAGAAATTTTACTAAATGAAATTTTATACAAGTCATAAATCTTCTTTATAAGTTCAACTATATCAAAAACAAAATAAAAACTTCCAAGTCTTGTGAGAAAGAAATACAACAGTAAAACATAAAAAAATAAAAAAGGTCAAATTAAATGTCAAATGTTAGAAATTCAAATCTTGGTAATTTTTAAGTAGAGTATTAGAGGCAGATGTAGCCAAGTGAATCAAGGAAGTGGATTGTGAATCCACCATGAACAGGTTCAATTCTCGTCATTCGCCCATAACTCTGAAGTGAATGCTTCATATGGGTTCTTTTTTTTCTTCTTATCATAGGGTTTACTTTACCTCTTACTCTTAATCTTAATTCTTACTCTTAAAATTGAATAAAATATAAAAATAAATATAAATAATAAACTAATAATAAACGATAAGCACCTATATTTTCCTTTTCAAATTCTAATATTTATTAATTATTAAGGAATTAATGAGATTTATTATTATTGAGAGTAGGCACAAATTCTTCTAATTTATGATCCACTATACAATCTGTTATATAAATAGGTAAATGCTCCTTCCCATTATAGATAACAATAATATAGCCGATCATTGTGGGCATAATGGTAGATGCATGGGACCACGTTACGATTAATTTTTTTTTTGCCTTTGTGTTAAGTTTATTTATTTTTCTTAATATATGATTTGGTACAAAAGGATTTTTTTTTTTTTAGTGAACATGTCATAGTTAATTTCTCCTCCTTTTTTTTTTAAGATGAAAAAACAAATTCCATTTTCTTTCCTATTTATTGCAGCGACGAAGAATCAAATTATCACTATATTTATTTCTTTTTCTACTTCTTCCAAGTGCAGGATAACTTCAAGGGGTTGTGGGTTTTTTCCTACCAATTGGGGCCCTCCCGTCACCACCCCCATGGAAATGGTTTACAAGGTTCATAACTACTCCTCTTAACTATAGGATGTTCACCTAGCCATCATTTAAATCCGGCTTTACCCAAATTTTTTTGGTTCACCCCATCATTCCTTACTTGTCCGACTATTGTTGAATAGTTTTTGGATATTAAACGAACCTCCCTAGAACGTAATTTTAATGTGGCCGATTTCCTCTCTTTTGCAATCAGTTTCGCTATAGCACTTACAACTCTAGCTAATTGTCCACCCCTTCCAAGTGTGATTTCTATGTTATGTATCGCCATGCCTAAGAGCATATCGGTTGAAGTAGATTCTTCTTTTTGATCAATCAAAACCTCTTCCCAAACTATACAAGCTTCTTCCAAAGCATACAGCTTTCTGGGTGTAGATGATGATATCTATACAGATGGATCTTATATATTGTATAATGAAGTCAAGTACTATATGAGTGGATATATAGGAATCAAAATCTGTGGAATCACTCATGTCTAGGTTTGTATTTGGTCAAATGAGCCACTTACCTCATCCAGGGGCTGCTGAAATTGAAGATTGATACTTTCAGCATGTGCACGCATGACAGGAACACGTATACATGTAGCAGTGACTTTAACATTCATGTCATTCTGAAAAATTGACAAAAAAAATATGGAAATATTTTATAAGGGATTCGACCATAATATATCTTATTAGATATAACAGTGTAGTAAAAGAAATAACCTTTAAAGCTTACCCAGATCTTTCTGGTTTCTTTAACTAATTTCATTTCCTCTTCATTATAACCATTTGATAGAATAGGTGCATTGTGTGAAAACAAGTTAAACGCATACTGCAAATAAAACATAGCAAGAGGTTAGGTTTGAACTTTTCATAGCACATAAAGGAAATTTTATTATAAAGTTACAGTTATTGCATAACGAACAGACAAACCTGTTGCTTAAATATGTTGCAAGTTGGTGGTTTTCCTTCCAAGACCTTACCGAAATAAAACACAAGGAATCATCTTTGTGAAGATTAGCAATAAAAACAAACTAATTGATCGAAGATAATAAGATTATATGGAAGACAGAAACCTCACGAGTCTGCAACTCAAGCTCTTCCATTGCCGCAGCCCCAGCACCACTGGCTGCCTGATATGTACTAACAACCATTCGTTGCACCTGCCACATCCATTGATTAGCTAGCATTCACACACACACAAAAAAAAAAAAAAATCCAGCACTAAGAACCTCACAAGGCTTTTTTCTTTCTGTTTTTTCCCCCCTTCTAAATTTCAGCATGTATATAAAACACTAAAATTACATCTTGAAATATAGTCTTAAATCTCCCTTAACTTTTTTATCTTTTCTTATTATTTTTTATTTCTAGAACTGATTCACCCTGAGCTAAAGATAATTATTTGTAATTGACAATCAGGGAAACAGAAATTCTACGAAGAGATAACCACATTACACAGTACAAATTACAAAGTCTTACATGATAATTTATGTTTGTCAAATATTAGTCGATAAGGGACTCTCTCTCTCTCTCTATATATATATATAAAACATTTTCAAGCATTGATCATAAGATGTCCCCAATACAAAACTTACAACCAAACACTATATTAATGTTGAAACTACATTACCTTGGCATGCCTATGCAAAGGAGTAGCCGCCATCAAACAAATAATAGTTGAACAATTCGGATTGGCGATCAAAGCGCCCTTTCCCATCCCGACTTTAATCCCTTCCATAGCCTCTGGATTAACTTCGGGAATCACCAAAGGAATCCCTTCTTCCATTCTAAAAGCCGAGCTATTATCCACCACAATGGCTCCCTTGTCCACAGCCACCGGCCCAAAATGCTTACTGATGGACCCACCAGCACTAAACAGCGCAATATCGACCCCGTCAAAGCTATCTTCTGTCAGCTCTTCAATCGTGTAGTTTCTGTCTTGAAACGTGAACTGCTTGCCAGCAGAGCGCTTAGAGGCCAGCATTTTGATGGAACGGTAAGGGAAGTCACGGTCAGAGAGGACAGAGAGGAATTCTTGGCCAACTGCACCAGTGACGCCAACCACAGCGAGGGAGGGGGCGTTTTCTTGAAGGGACATGCGGATTCTTGAAGGAGGTGTGAATTTTTTGGGTTGAAGGGAGAGTTTGGTGAATAGGTGGGTTTGGCTGCTGGGATGAGCGAGAGTTGCCATGTTTTGGATACAGAGGTTTGAGAGAAAAACAGTGAAGTGAGAGGCGGCTGACAGAAGGAGATGAGAAGAAGGGTTGGGGAACCTGTGGGTTGTTTAGAGAAATGGGTTTTGACTTACGACAGGATGGTGGTGAGTTTTATTAGTGTTTGGTCTCCATTTGGCTTTTGCCTCCTTTATTTTATTTCCATATATTTTCATTTTTTTTATCCCCCCCCCTCACTTCATAACTTGAGTAAATCAGATTTGATGATGGAGGAACATTTGTTTGTCGGGAAAGAAATTTCTTTTGGAAATTGTGTTTCATGGAAAATGATTTATGAGAATTGTATTTGGTATTGAAAAGGTTTTTGCAGTGGCAATTTAAAAAAATAAATTAAAAAAAACCTTTTAATTATTTTTAAAAAATAATACATGCTTAGTTAAAATGGATATGAGATATATTTTTACATATAAAATAAATAGCAGAACAATCTTTTCTTGCATAATATTGTGGTAAGCCAATCCACTCCTACATGAAATAAGAAAGCTAAATATTGCAAGGATTTCTTGAGGTTATATTTTGGAAAACAGCTGGGAAACACTGTCAATAGTGGTTAGTGCAATGCTGAAAGCAATATATACTAGTGAAGTCACAACCATTATTGATGGTTGTTTAAGTTTTATCTTATGTTTAAATCAATTTAATTGTAACTTGCAGGGATCGCAGCATGTGACTGCTCAACAGTGACCAGCATGCTTTAAATTGAAATTAGCTAACCATCCAATAGTGAATATCCATCCAGATACAGCAGCCGTATAAGCTGCCTCTGCAGTAGCAGCTACTTCAATACATGATGAGGATCAACCCTCCACCGGTGGCACTGTGACTTCTTGAGGAGCTACAAGCATTGCTCGACCACCATACTCTTCTGGCAAGACTTCACCAATTTCCTTTACAAAAAAATCTCTTTCTTCTTCACTGGCTACTATCACAACCTGCATTCATCACCACAAAGCAAGCCACCCAGCTAATTTAATATAGAAGATCAGCTTAAACAATGTATCATCCTTGGCTAACTTCAAAAATAACTCTGTTTCTTTTTGTTCTTTTTTGGTAGTCAAAGCGAATACAAGCTACAAATGTACCGAGGAGGTACCACCCATTCACGGGAAAGAAAAAAGAAGAACCAGCTTGAAAAAACAATTGTGGTTCTAGAAAGCGAGTCATAATACCAACTGTAATTACAAACACGAAAAAGATACACATGAGTTTAACCAATAACATCACTGTTTTCCTTTTTCTATCACAGATATTAGGGAGCCTCTCTTGTAGAAACTTAGCATACAGTATTCGCAAAAACAATGCGGACAATATATTTGAAGGGGTTGGGTGAAAATATGTTGGTTTAGTTATGACTCGAGACGTAGAATCAAGAAAATGGCACAAGCACTCATTGATATATGTGTGTGTGTGTGTGTGTGTGTGTGTGTGTGTGTGTGTGTGTGTGAAAATGGCACAAGCACTCATTGATATATGTGTGTGTGTGTGTGTGTGTGTGTATAGATCCACTGCAAGTTGCTTTTGCAAATGATATCCACTTATACTTCCTAGGGTCTATGAGTCTATAGACTTTAAATGATGTAGAGTCTGAGCAATGTAATATACCTTTTCCAATGTGGCCTTCTCGAGGAAGCGAGAAACCATCCTCCAAACACTAACAAAGAACCATGGCATACTTAAAATGAAGCACTTCGCCAAACGCTCTGGATAGTAAGCCTACATGAAAAAAATTCTAAAAAAATTAGATATTCATAGTGTAATGAATTTTTCCCAGTCAGCAATCAACCATGTATACTCCACCAGATTGTACCTTATGGAACAGAAGTTTTTGAAGCGAACTTTATTCTGATATGACTATAATGTGTTCAACATGGAACCAAACACATATCCTAGCATATTCACATTATGCCAAAAATTTTATATGTATAATTTTAGAAAGAAGATCTCCCTATCAGGAAAAAAAGGAATACATAGTGATTAGGAGGAAAACGTGTTTTTAATTTTGTTAAGTTGCTTTATTTACTATTGTCAGAGAGTCATGGCAGCGAATCCAGGAAGCATTTCAGGTTTATTTATCCAGGTTATTCCGGTAATTACAAAGGTAATATTGTCTTGAGATCATCTCTCTGAGCAAATACTTGAGCTGTTTCTTTTTTGTTTCCTCCCACCACTCTTCATAAGTCAATCCAAGCCTTTCTTTTAAGTGTAGGTTGCATCACTTGGTATAAGATAAAGTTGATGTTTCCCTTCATGGAACAGAAGTCCTTTTGAGCATGCTTTCTTTGAGTTTGACTTGACACGTTTGAATCAGAACCCAGGTCATTCTAAAAGTTTATGACTAGTTTCACTTGAGATCGTTTTAGAAAAATATAACTATTAGGGAAAACAGGAGACAGCATGGGGAAAAGACTTCATTTTTTCATAAGAGAAGATTTACTAGCAGATAAACTTGCATCCTTCATCACCAGCTTCACTCAACTTAGAAGTCAACAAGAATATATTCAGAAAAATAACCATGACAACCATATGTAACAACAAAACAACCAAGTATATCAAGCTACTGACCAGCTGAACCAGCACAAACATGGTACAAGCAGACCAAACACGCAGTTTTAAAACTAAAAAAATGAGGATTCAGATTTTATTAGAATGTGCTCTCTGTATTGCACTCCAAATGTATGCATATATCCTTGATAGACATCATATGTAACATGTAGTAAGTTTGAGGTGCTGAAAAATGAACATAGTTTACCACCCACTTGAAGCATAAATATAACTTGGCATTCATCAAATGCAAGACTAAGATGGATAAGAAGAGTTTTATATCTTATACAGAACAGACATAAATGATCTGTAATGAGCATCAGCTTCCATGAAATCAGTTCTAAACTCCAGGTTTGATTCCCTCATCTCCTCAATTATATATACCTGAATTGAGGCTACCTTATCTAGGCAACACACAATTTTTTGTTTCTTTCAGCACCCGGTGAAAATGAGGCAAACACTTTATGGCGAAACCTGTGCTGTCTCCTTGTTATCGATGTTTACAAGTGTATTTTGGTATCGATGCACATTTAATTGACAACCATTTTCTGACAATAAGGGAATTGCAAATAGAGTCGTTAAATATACAATGGGAAGCTCTCAAATCTCAATTATCATCCAAAATTTTCATTTTCCTCAGTCTCCATCTCCTGTGTAATATTAAAAGTGTTGAGCTATCTTTTCAGTATGCAAACGCTGACTCTTAGGCTCCTTTCAATTGCCATTTGGCAGATGGAATATATTTTAGTGGCCAAAATTTCATATGAAATAGTTACCTGCAAAAGTTGAAATCCGGTGATCAATCCACGCGCATCAATGTTCTTATATGCAATATGCTGCAGATCAAGGATGGCAATCAACTTTTCATTTCCCATTTCTCTTCCTTTGAATAAGCTGAAACAAGGTCAGAAAACACATTATACTTCTTTATGCCATTAATGTATTGCCATAGATCAGAGTAACAGACTTTGGGAAGCATGCCACACGAAGATATGGTATACAAAACAATTTTGGAAATGAGGACGTTATATAGAAGTAATAAATGCATTATATTTACTTGAAATGAAGAATCATGTTCCCGAGTAACCAGATCAGAGTTGAAATCAGGAATGAAGATTCAAAGTAATATATCAGCATGCAAGAGCACTGAACAACTAATTTCAATCTGCCTCTTTAGTTTCCCAGAACAACATGCAATTGCATCAGGAATGAAGATTCAATGTAATATATCAGCATGCAAGAACACTTAACAACTAATTTCAATCCGCCTCTTTAGTTTCCCAGAACAACATGCAATTGCTGGATTCTTTTTTTTTTCTCTGAGTCTTGGCTTGTAGCAATTCTCTAGTATATGCATTTCCATCATAAAATTTCAGATTCAAAATTTTCTCCTTGGCTCACGTTGTTCATTTAGTAATTTCTGATGCATATAATTGAAATTCTATTAGATAATTTATCTAATCATCTAGAAATATCATGATCTTCATCTGAATGGACATAGACTTGGCACTGCTTCAGGAAGCCAATACTGCATGTATTGATATAGAAACCATCACTTGAGAAGAAAACAAGGTTGTAAATCTATCTTCTTCTTTTTTTTTTTCAAAGTACATAAGAAAAGAACAATACTCGTGTCCTTTCATGTCAAACCTTTCTAGTCTAGCATTGAAAACAATAATCTTTTAGCCTACCCTCTTTTCCATCATTCCACATGTATTTGATACATAAGCTACTTGTCACAACTGTACACGTGACTTAAACAACAAAATTCTCTTTGCCAGTGTTTTTAAGAACAGTTGTCAAAAGCAATGATGGCTTTGATTTTATTACCATTGTCTCCAGTAACATTTCCATGCTATCAATACATAATACAATGAGCAAATAGCATAAAGTCACAGCAATAAGCCATCTTTCTCGAAATATATAAATCATCAAGTAATAGCCATCTAGTTTAAGAATATGCTTCTTTTGTAGATTTGGACACATCTAATATGAGAGAGAGAAACTTGGAATCCTTTTGTCTATTAGAATAAATAACACAAGGCAAGCCCAAAATAATCACTCCTGAATTGTTAAACCATGCCTCTAAATGACCCCGTACTGGAACATCTATTCATAATTTTTTTTTACCACGTTCTTTAGTTAAAGTAAATGATACCTTGCAATGGCCTTGTCTAGCAGATGAACAACAAACTCTGCACGAAAAGGCAAAACGAAAATGAGTCGAAGGCTCACTTGCCAGTTTATCAAGTCCAATTATTGTTTCCTTTAAATGTAAGCCTAGGCATAGTATGAAAATACAGAGAACAGCAGGTTGAAGCTGCTCCCAGAATGGATAACTAAGGCTGCATTTCAATTCACTTATCCTGTTATTGTTAATATAATACATTATACACCATAGTTCCGAGCAAAAATCACCTCTGACCAATCCATGTGTAAATAGCGCGCGTGTTCACTAAGAGAGGAAAAAGTATAAGCACAGGTGCCTTCCTGACACACACAAACAGGTTGGTGGGGTGGGGAATTTGTTTATACATTTAACTGTTTTTTTTTTTTGTGGGGAGCACAGGTGCCTTCCTGACACACACAAACAGGTTGGTGGGGTGGGGAATTGTTTATACATTTAACTGTTTTTTTTTTTTTTTTTTTGGGGATGCAAGGGAGGTCGTTCATGTACTAGCATTCTATGGAGCAGCTTCAGAGTGGCCTCCAATGAAAAGACAGGAGTCCTCTGTTCACTTTACCTGAGCAAAATAGCTGTGGGTACAGAATCAGTTGTTTCGAGAATTGAAGAAACATTATCAGGTCAAACACCAAGGGCATGAAAATACAAATATGAAGTTTATTCACTGAAGGATATTAGCAGATTAGGATAAAACTCTTGAAGACTTGAAGAACAACAGGTGACCAGAGGAAGGCCTGCGGGGACAAAGAAACTTGAAAGAGATATCTTTGATAAATAGTAATTTTCACCCATGAGACCAAGTCATGAAAGTGCCTGCTCCAATAAACTATAAAATAAAATTGTAACAAGTCAACTGATTCATAAGTTTAACTTGCACATATCTATGATACAAGACAAACAAGAAAGTTGCTTGCTGAAAATAAATGTTAAAAATGAACGTTTCTTTTGGGGTAACCAGAATACAAATAGGCCCACCATACCCTTAAATAATTTGAGCATCCTTTATAAATTTCCTCTTTAGTGTTTTGCGATTATCAGATTGGAGATTTTCTGGTCACTGGCCCAAGCTCCGTTTTATTTTATTTAAGGGTCCCATTTCTGAAGTTTTTCAGATTTAATAAGAACATCATCTTTTAGAAAAGGCCATCTTTAATCTCCTTTAGGCAGTACACACCTACAGCATATAGCGAGCACACTACCCGATGGAATCATCCAATATTGAAGTTGAAAAGAAACGTACACCAAGAAGTCTAGCTATCTTAAAGCCCCATGGTTCTTGGACAGCAAACAAGTGACACAGTCCAGAAAGGCCTGCTCATTCTCCCACCTTTATGACACGACTTTTTTCTAATGGAACTGTTCTTGATATGTACCATGGGCCGTAGCGACAATCTAGATTGAAAGTACCATGACACCAATCAAACCAGGATTTTAATCACTTAAAACTAAGCTTTAGTAGCATGCATGGAAAATTGTTACAAGATAATCATTAATCAACTGTAATAGAAACAGTAAAATTATAAGACTCAGGGTGATTACTCTTAAATTGGAGTTGATCCTTCGAGGGAAAGTGCTTGTTTGCTTTCACGAGCAACACTGGATATCCATCCCTTGACAGACCCTGCAAAAAGACTTTTCTTGGTCTCAATTCATCCTGAACTTCAGAATCTGGAATAGACCCGTTTGGAACAAATGCAGCCCTCCATTTCAGCCACTGTGCAAACATCTTTGCTGCCTTTTCTGGGTCCATTGATCTTGCAATTAAGAACCTCAACAGTGTTGGGTCCCCATACTTCTACAATTGCAAACCCCGAAAATCAAGAAGAACCGATGCATACAAGGACAGGCGCAAGTATATGTTATGTGTGTTAGAGTTGGTTAATTATGTGAAAGGTACCTACCTCGGTGGAAGAACCAAGCTTTTCAACTGATTTCCTCAGCTGGGTCAGTGCAATTATTTGTTGGGTTTTGTCCATTATAGGCAGGAAGGCTGATGATACCAGTAGAAGCCTGTCTGCTTCGGCTTCAAAAAAAGAGAAGGGTATGGAGTCGGCAGGTCTCAAAGTTTAAAGCATTAAAATTCGCCAGACACCGGCGAGGAAGGGGAAAAGAGCATGTGAAGAAGAGAGTTCCCGTGGAAAAAAGGAATCAGAGGCCACACTAAAAGAACAAAAGAGTTGGGAGGGGAAAGTGATTCGATGATTATAAACTCTGCACAGCCCTTTTGTCAAAATTCGAAGGATTAACGAACCTGGAACTTCGGAAGTCCCTGTACTGTTGAGTTTTTCTGAAGGAGTTCCTTATCAAAAATATATCTAAATCCCTGTACTTCAAGTCTAGCTACACCGTTAGTCCTTCCGTTAACTTTGGAACACCACTTGCAAACAAGCTCTCAGTTTTCAAGAAAGTCGAGGATGATATAAAATAAGGGATAAAAAGTTTAAAAACAAATCCAGAAAGATGAACACAAATTAAAAAAAAAAATCCAACATAAAAAAAACCATAAAAATAATAGAAATTTATCATGGTATAAAATTATCTAAAAATAAAAGGCTCTTTAATAAAAAAAATAAAATAAATACATGAATAAATAAATGCATGATTCCTTGATGACAAGCACGCAAAACAACAGCAATTAACATTAAAATGTCTTCTAAGAAGCCAAGATTTTATTTTTCACCAAAACACCTCATAGGAACACCACCTATTCTGCTTTGAAGTTTTATTTAAAATTTTATATATTTTTTTGGATTTATTAATCTATTATTTAAAATCTAAGATTATTATTTTATTTCTTATATATTATTAATCTTGATTTTCTTTTATTCCATTTATAAAAGGGACCGAGTCTTAAATGTAACAGAAGGTATATGGATGGTGTTACTGATTAATGAAGAAGCTAAAACATGTGGCCCTTGTTCGTGAAGCCCATGAACAAAAGCTGACATTTTCCTCTCACTTAAAGACAGCGGCAAGTCAAGTTAAAAACCGGTTGTGTATTGGCCACGTACGCAACGATGAGAGTGGAAAATAATCAAACAAGGAATCGTTGAGATTTTATGTGCTTTGATTGTTCTCTCCCTTCGTTTTCCTGTACACAATCCCTCATGCGTTGCTGTTTGGACTTTAGAAGAGACAATTGGTAATAAGATTTTTATATAATTGTTTTTGACTTACATGCATTTCAATAATAAAATATCATTTAAGATCGTGAATTATATTTTACTATATTTATTCATAAATTTTTATATGATTTAATTGATTTGATAAGTGTAGGTAATTTTTAATTAACTTAATTCAATATTAAAAAATAAATAAAAATAACTCAAATCAATTTAAATTTACTAGCCAAACTTATAAACTTATAATATGAGTTATAAATATTAGCATGTATTATAAATAAAAAAAAATAAAACTCATCTTCATAAAACATTAAAAAAATGTAAAAAAATATTTGAAAAATACATGAACACAATCACACTACTTCCACATCACAAGAAAGCTACCTCAGTGGAAGAACCAAGCTTCCCACCTGCTTTCCTCATTTAGGTCAAAGCAATTTCCTGGGTTCTCTCCATTTGGAACACAGGCTAATTCTAGCGGGGACCTGCTTTGGTTCGAAACAGAGATCGAGGGAGACAAGTGTTTATGCAGTCTCTCAGGAAGATTCAGAAGTCACACATGGAGAGAGAGAAAGGAGCATTAAAAGGGTGAATTCCAGTTGAACAAGGGTGAACAGAAGTTACAGAATCACAAAAATCCTGCCGCGGGAAACGTGACGTACAATGCTATTGCCCTTTTTATCTTTTTTATTTTTTAATCAGCTGTACAAAGCTCTGGTTCCTTTTGAATTTCAGTACTTCCATGATTAACCATCAGAGCAAGCAACGCCATCAGCAGCACAAAGGCAAACAAATCTTTCCCTTCAATCTCTTCCTGCAAGGCAAATTAATCAATATGATCAGCCTAGTCATGCTTGGAAGCGAGACAATCGTTAAGTTATTCTCTCTACATCTTCTCAGCATGTTACAGAAGGTTACAATCTGCCATTGTCCCAGGGAAAAAAACAGAAAGGAATGCACAAATACTGGATCAGAAGCATGGTTTAAAAATGATCATTTATCATCATTAAACCACGTAACTACATAATTATGGCGGCAAGATACATCACGATGGACAGGCATTTCAAGCTGTTGTGGTCTGACACAATCTTATTTTCCCTACAGCCTACAGGCTAACTAGAAGATAATACTAGCACTTCGTGCTTCTACAACTTCAACCCAGCATTTCAATGGAATTTCACAAAATGACAAATTTGCCAAACGATGGATACTGGGGAGGCTCCACAGTGCGCCTGACGCAGGCACCATAAATAAAAGGCTACAATAAATAATACCCGGACTTCAACTTGAATCTGGTGCTACGAAATAAATCTGCTCTAGCTCTACCCGTGGGAATTAAGATTCGAACTCCTCCTGAACTCTTTGGTGATATGAAACGAATTCTTTCTAGCTGTGGGAACCTCACAAATACAAACCTGCAATGAATTGAAATTAGATCAGAGAACCAACCTATGAAAGACCATACATGCAGTTCTTATGGAGATTTCAAATCATACCACAATAAGACATGGTGAACGCAAAATAGTGTCTCAGTGACAGCAAAAGCTGAGAAATCATCAAAAAATGCTATATTTGATAAGTCTACGTGCACACATAAAATGGCTCTCGTGGAAATGAAATTTTCTATCACTGGCGCATCCAGTTGGTTACAGCATAAGATAGATAGTCTAAACCAAAACGTAGAGTACCAATAAATAGATGCATAGTCCTCTAAAAGAAATGAATTTTTGAGCAACTAGACCACTCAGGTAATAATAATCCAAAACACTCGTGCTAATATCTTGTATTTCTATCCTGAGTAATTTAGTGAGGTGGTATTAAAAGGACAGAAAGAGAAGAGTGTGACATCTACCAATGCCAGCAAAACAAAGTAAAATTGCAGGCAAAACAGTTTGTGAAGTGAGATTGCTAGCTCCACAGAAAAGACCACATTATGATCCTAAGCACATGCGAAAACTATGAAGCTAGCCAAACTGTATATTTAGATCAGACTAAGTTAATGAAGTAAAATCCCCTGTCCAAGTAAGATTGGTATCAGCAACAACAGCATTTTGAAATTCCTATATACAGGAAATAAGGATAAACAAATTTATGTCATATCCAAGTAGGCAAGTTACCTATTCTGTGAAAACACTCATGAGATCACTTGTAGTTGGGGGCAATTGTGGTAATATTGGGATGAGAACTTTGGCGTTATCCATAAATTCAATGTTTGGCTCCTGCTTCACTGCATTACCGTTTGGCTCCTGCTTCACTGGATTACCGTTTGTCTCCATGTATAATTTTTCATGTTCCAAGTTGCTCGTTGTTGATTCAAATTCATCTACAGCTAACCGGCTTGGAATGCTAGTACATTTACCAACAAACCCAAGATTCCTAAGAGGTCCTTGATCAAGCACTTCACTTGACTTAGCACCATAGGAACCTTGGAAGTTGGAGATATAAGGACCAAGTCCTGGTAATTGTCTTGTAGCTCGAATTGTCATGGTTGAGCTTTGACCTTGCTGAGAGTTATTGTCAGGATTTACAGAGCATGATGACAAAGGAGATATGGAACCTGAGCCCGAGTACCCACTTACACCTGTGGTTTTGAGATCCCCATTTGATATTTGGCCAATATTCAATGAGGAATTATTTGATTGAGGTGATAGAAGACTGTAATCAATCATAGGACTTCGGCTATAGCTGCAATTCTGATTGACTGAAGCAGGGCTGTTTCCAGCTTGAAAAGTGGCTGCTGATTGGGAAGGGACCACAAGGCAAGATGGCTGTACATTAATTATACGGTTAGGCTCTGGTAATGATGGCAGCTGTAGTGATTGTTGCTGCTGTTTCTGCTGCTGCACCACGTCCATTAACATGTTACTATTTTTACTGCTCATCCCTCCAAGATTGCTAATAGGTCCTACTGTTCCAACGCTGTTAGAGGGCCAGGCTACAAATCCTGTAGCAACTTCCTCAGCAGAGACCACATTTTGTGGATAATGTTTAGACATGTTGGTTTGACATTTTACTAATGGCTGACCAAATGCCATACCATGTTCAGCAGGAATACATTTTGGACCCTGCACAGATGCTTGTAAAAGAGCTGGTTGGTCCACTGTTGTAACCATGCTGCCTCCAGGATTGCCAAAAAGCTCGGCATGCAGTGCTGCTAATGTTTGTGGAGGAATCTGGCCAGAGGCGGCCAAAACTTGGATGTCAAATCTTGCAAGCGGATTAAGTTTTACATTTGAGTCCAACAGTCCACAGAACGTATTAGAAACCCCACCTTGTTGAGCAACCCCACTTAATCTCTTCAAATATAGTCTAAACTTCTGAAAATTGTTATCGGAAGAAGCCAAACTTAAGAGTATTAACACAATGAACGACTTCAATACATCTGAATTGTTGAAATATAACTTGATACTGTTCTGTAGGAAGACATGTTCTTGTATTTAATATTTAAAAATCTAAAAATTCAATTGTTATTGCAGTTTGCATGAGAACAACCCAGAGGGACCAGCCCCAAAACAAGAGTCTTTTTTTTAAAAAAAAAAGGAAAGAACCACAAGGAATTATGGAAGATTGAGAAGCAGGGAAAAAAACAAACCTGCAAATGACTCGCAACATTTTCTCTAGTTAAACCAGGCACATTCATCAACTCAAGAATTCGCTTAGGTACAGCCTCTGAAATGGCAGCCAAAAAGTTGCATTGAGCAAAAGATACAATGGCCACTCAAATTTAGCTCTGAAATGACATTAAAGCATTTACATGTCTCATCGCCAAAGTATAATGTACATCTTTTTTTGCTACTAGAATGACTGTTACAGATAACTACACTCTTATTCAGCCAACTTGTGGCCTTCTAGCTTGAGAATGGGTAGTTAAAGCCCATCATTGTTGATTGGTTAGAGAATTATGCTTTTTCTTCACTGTTAGGTCTTTTAATGCTAGTTTCCCCTCCTAGAGGGTGTCTTAGCTTGTTATTAGGAGATTTGTGTGGGGCTATTTTCCCTCATTTGTGTCCTAGTTAGTCATGCTATTCTATCTTTCTTCTACCATACGCGTGCGTGCGTGCGCAGACACAACTAAATTATTCCTCAAATAGAAAAACGCAAACAATTAAAAGGGAAGGATCATTAAATATCTTACTGTCGATTCCAAGATGGTTTACAGCACTGACAAATTGCTGATGGAGCTCTACTGACCACACAACACGTGGTTTCTTTGATGCAGAGGGATCATCATTTTCAAATTCAGCATCATCTTCATCTTTAGCAATGGTCCTCTTCTTTTGGCCTTTCAAAACTCCTTCTGCTCCTTCACTAACAGAAGATGCATTTTCAGCATCATTCCCTCTTTTATGCCGATCAGTATCCTCAAAGCTCCCAGAATGTTCTTGTTCTTTGTTCCCATTCCACTTTTTCCTAATAACATGTTGCCATATATTCTTGAGCTCTTCTTCACGGATAGGTTTAATCAGATAATCACATGCTCCATGTTTGATTCCTCTCATTACAGCACTTGTTCTCCCATCAGCAGACATCACTGCAGGACAGGTTATTGTGTCAACAGTTTGATACACAACTTAGAGATCCTTACTGAGAAAAAACAGGAATATACACTCACTAATAACTGGGAGGTCCATTTCCAACCCAACAAGCTCAAGCAGTTTAAATCCATCCATATCAGGCATATGGACATCACTTAGTACCACATCAAAACAGCCTTTCCTTTCCCTCAAAAGTTTCAAAGCAGCTGTGGCCTGGGAGCATGTAGTAACTGCAATCAACAAATAAAATGAAAATATTTTTTATTGGTACAATAGGAAGTTGTCAAATTCGCATTTAGTTTCTAGATTTAAACTCTTCTTCATTCTACAAGTACGTCTAAAAACCTTTAAAATTGAAGTGTTTTCCGGATCTTATTCTTGTGTTTTCTTGAAAAACCATATGAGGATAGTTCTTTGATATAATACCAAGAACTGACTTTTGTACTATTATCACTACTCACGAAGCAATAATTTATCTCATGCTCTTCTGCTGGCGGAGGTCCAATTTTGTGTTGTGTTACTTGGATAAACAGTTTTCTCCGTGGAGCTCCCATTGAGATTTATTCGAACTTCAAGAGGATTATGGTCTTGTAATCCGGAGAGAAAAAAGGCAGCATCAGAGTGCAGTCTCACGGGCCCAATTTTGCATTCATGCAAAAAAAAAAAAAAAAGAGGATGGACGGGATGATTTCTACCGAGGAGGTCAGTGTCCTTGCCTAAGGTTCATCTGTCTCTATAACTCAATCATTGATCTTTTCACTTTCCTGAGTTAGGTGGCTATGATCTTGCAATTGTTGTGAGCTATTATCTTCATCTTCTGTTATCTCTGATCGGAGATGTGACATCAATGCTGGGTATTGTTTCAATCATGCGCGGGAAGCTTTCTATAATATGAGTTCAATAACATGGTGAAATCAATTTTGAAATCTTTGAGTGTATATACCAATCTTAGGCTTTGAGTGTATATACCAATCTTTTCAAATTTTAATCAATTAGGCTTAGATTTGGCAAAGAAGAACTACAAGTGCATTTTGAGCGATATAAGAAACCTTTTTTTATTGAGACTGACAAGTAAATCAACAATATGGATTGATTTGGGTAGCTTTCTTAACTTGTTCAATGAAAGTTCATCTGGTTACCTCTGTTTTCAACTTGCAAGGGACTAAACTTGTTCTAGTTTTTTTTTTTTTTTTTGAATTTCGATAGAATGGTTTCACCAGTTGCAGTAAACTTAAGGGCAAGGTAGCTTACCAATTTGCAACTATCATTCTATCTCTATCAGTAACTAACCAACTTCCATCCAAATTTAACTCAATCACACTCACCAGACATGAACATGCATCAAAAAGTAGCCCCAGAGAACCCCATTCATATCCTTCCTCGCCTATCTCCTTTCAAATTGAGCAATCAGAAAAGGAAACAGGGTAAACTAACCGTGATAAAGGCAGCGGTGAAGCATTTTCTCAAGCAATCTCAAGCAAGTGATGTCATCATCCACTACCAGAACCCGTAAACCAGCCGGGAACTGATCAGACACTATTACATCTGCACCTGCACCTTTACACAATCCATAAGTGCTTGCGCTCGTGCCCAAGCTCGACGCTACTCGCTGCAAAGCAGCCATTACAATTCCAAACAGAAACTGAGCCACTCACTAACCCACTACTAATCACACTCTATGCTGCCAAATTCTGAAGCTAATAAGCTTAAATTAAACATGTCCGATGGCAAAGTCGTGAAATTGGAGGAATTGGGTGTGGATTTAGAGGACGCTAGATCTTTTAACAGAAACCCTGCAATTTTGAAGGGGAAAAAAAAAGGAATCTCGGGAAGTTAGATGATATTTAGAGTTCAGATCGATAAATAGCGAGGGAAGTTGGGACAAATTTCCAGGATTTTTTGTTGATTCAACTCTACAAGGCGTTGAATTCCAGTGATGTGAAGCGAAGGGAAAGCGCAGGGAAAGAGAGAGAGAGAGAGAGAGAGAAGGTAGGAAAGACAGTTGGATAATGCGTGACCGTGAGGGGCAATAAAAGAGGTCCTTTTTTGTAATTATAAGAACTTATTCATTTATTTAATGCCAGGATGAATGATAATATTGATGGGACATGGGAGGGCTATTTCTGGGTTATTGCAGTGCAGGTGTTTTTAAAATTTTTATTTTT
>NW_011499845.1:6702520-6747582 GCF_000495115.2 Populus euphratica | reverse complement strand
AAAAAAAAACATCGTGAAAAGCAAGTGTCTGATAGCTGCTGCTACTAGGTACGCTTTAAGAATCTTTTTTTTTACATTATTTGCTAGTACTTCTGATCAAATTTTCATGATTTATGCTATATGTTTACAATTAATTAATAATTCCACATAAATTTCACTACGTGATGGCTGAAGGCTCGTTGCGCTGTAACCACCTACAACCAAAACCATTGTTTAAAACCATAAACATTATTAACTAGCAACAATTCTTCGTAGTTCGTAGTTAATTCTTTTTTCACTGATCTCCAGATTTATTGAATATTCTACAAATCTAATAAACAAATAAAGCATTACAAGATAACAAGTTAGTGCATATAAAAAATCAAACTTGGAATAGTTGTAGGGCAAACCTTACAATTAACCACTAAGCTAAATCCTTAAATGCTTCGTAGTTGAACTCTTGTTTGTAAAAGTGCTTGTCATACAAAAGATAAGTTTGATGGTAAAAATGTTTTTATTTTTTACTTGTTAGGTTTATATATTAAAATTAATACTCGATAATTAAATATATCTAAGTATACTGCATTAATACAAAAAAAAATGAATCAACTAAAAAAAACTTAAATCTCCACGCACAAGATGTTTTGAAAATAATCTTTTAATTGTTTAAAAGAATACATATGATCTAATATAGTAAAACACTATCGACATAACAAGTTTGCTAGGCACTTGAATTAAGTTTTTATATTTTTATTTTTATTATAACATATAAAAACTATAAAAATATCAGTTAGATATTTTTCTGGATAAGTGTGTTTTATTTTCATATGCAATGTTTTTTAAAAGCAATTTTTAATTAAAAATATATTAAAATAATTTAAAAATATTTAAAAATTATTAAATAAAAAATAATTTGTAACACAAAAATAAAGACTCGATGATGATAAGAGGGAGGCAGTCGCTAGGGGTCCCTACCAGAGCGCAAGGAGAAGGTCCGCGTGCGTTTACATTTTGGGTCCGTGCCCTCAGTAGGAGTAGCCTAATAGAAGCTGGCTGGCTCAGAGTCATTCATTGCTGTCGAGCGACACGGCGCCCAAGCGTTGAAAACGTTTGGCGCCATGAAGGCAACCTGGTGGCGTCCTGCCGCGCCTTGAATGCGCATGTTTGTTTTTCCCCCCTTGGTCTATCTGCTCCATTATGGAGCCGACAAATTGACTGTGTGATTATGAAACATACCCACATTCGTTACAGTATTTATTTATTTATTTTACACCGTGGTATCTCCTAAGCTTATACGTATTTTAATTAACTTTTTAAAATTAATGATTAAGAAGCTTGCTATAGCTCTTAAAAAAATACACTCTCACCCTCAGGGTTCAATTTGCTCTAAAATTCTTTGGATAGTTGATGGTTCTAAAGCATATTTAAATTAATAAATAATAGACTGTCACGTGAGTAATTGAAAATACTTTAAAAAAACTATACACGTATTCGAAACCATAGTTTTTCCAACCACTGGAAAATAATATTTTTCAATATTTCATGCATATTTAATCGCAACATAATCAGAGCTCACATGGATTGCATTGCAAGGATTTAAGTAATTTCTCTCTGGTCTGAGCTCCTTCTATCTTCTTCTTCTTCCTGACGCTTTTTTGACACGGTCTGTTCAATCGAGGCAACAAGCGCTTACTCAATTAAATTTGAAGCGATGTGATCCTCTTGGACGAAAATAAAAACCTCTTATAAAATCTACGCTATCCATCTGACCTTATATTCCAAAACAAACCACATCCAAGCAAACTAATCAAGGAACCTAGAGCGTCTGGTGTCTCTGTCGCCCATGTCAAAGCACGCAGCAAGGGGGTGGGTTACGCCATCCTCTTACTCCACGTTACAACCTACTCTATCAAAGACAAACATTCCAATCTTCAACAGTACTGCCGCTACTATCTCCACCATTAAAGCTGTAAAACTGAGCACCCAAGAAATTCCAGCATCTCGTTGCAGAGCGAGGAGAAGACCAGTGAGATACGAGGATGAAGACGAGGATGATAGAGAAGAAGAATATGGATATAATCTGGAGATTGCAATGTTGGAATTTTACAGTCAGTCAGCAATAGGCGAAGCCCTTCTTGTGCGTGCGGTTGTAGATGAACAGGAAGTAGAGGTGCTCATCTTTAAGGTAATTATTAGTGCTTAATCTTGTGATTCTTGTTGTCCTTCTTCCTTTTCCCCGTGTGAGGATTGTTTTCATGGAGGGTATCATATATGGGAGCATGTGGCTTGAAAAATCGTCCTGAAATCTTCGAAATTGCACATGTCGCGAATTTCTTGGACTTGAATTTTTATTGATCCAGAAGGAAGTCTGGTAAAAGTAAAATTGTTCAAGAATCTATTAAAAAGAATTGCCAGGAAAAAAGAACCCCATAGCAAACATATATACTTGTCGTTTTTCTTTTTGAAACAAATAAATGTTGAAAAATCGGTGGGAAAGATAAATTGTGCACGAATTTTAAGGACGGACAGTTACTCTACCACGTGATTTGCTACTGAATTGAATGGCAAATTCACTTGTAAGATACAACAAGACCATCTGAAATTTGGTGGATAGCAAGCCCTGGGTTTTCTTAGAAAACGTTTAATGGAGATTAAGAATTAACGACAACAAAAGAATGGTTAAATGTTAACGTTGCAGGGGAAGGGGTAAAGAAATTTTGAGAGATTTTAATTTAATCTTTGCTCATCTCCTCCCGTTTTTGACCCCGAATACAAGTTATTTATTACTTTATAATTATATTTAATTTAAATATTAATTTAATATTTTTTTTAGATCCATTGTTATCCATAATTTTTCTACCTCCTATCAAACCTTAACGCTTCATCCCTTGACTCTCTCTTTTTTTTAAAAAAAAAAATACCATTAATAACATTGTGTTTCTTGTTTGTAACCTCAGGGATTCTCTTCATGCCTTAGCTACGGGACTTCACCAGATCCATCAAGAAGTGTTCTTCCAGCAAGGGCAGTGATAAAATCCATAGACAGAATCAAAGGTCCTTTCAACCCCTCTAATATAGAGTATCTAGAGAAGGACCTAACATGGGAAGCCTTCAAGAGCCGTCTTTCTCCTAAATGACATTTTGGAAAGTATTTTAGAATTTCTCATTTTCATAATGGGCCATCCTGAAACCGCATCATCCATTTAAGAAAATTATCAGTTTGACAATTAATTTCGTGGGCACGAGGAAAGTGGAATCCATATCCGGTCGATGATCTCAACATTTTGTTTAATCCTGATTCAACGCTCTCACCCTTGATCAGATTTCTTTAATTTGTTTGGGAAAAAATGCACTGTTAGGTGACAAAATGGGTTGATTTATGCTAGAGTCTTCCATCATATGATCTTTGAGCATTGGCAGACAATTCATTAACATGGGAACAAAGAAAATTAATGTGGCATTCATTTTTCTATATTATACATATATATCCTCTGCTAGCATTACGTCGAAAACAGAGAAATATAGAGTGAAACAGATCAGAGATATGGAGGAGGAGACAGAGTAACACTACGTGGAATGTGGGCTGGTAATTACTGTAAGAAGGTGGAAATGGCTCTCAAAATTAAAGGCATGCCTTATGAGGACGAGGAAGAGGAGTTAAGGAACAAGAGTCCATTGCTCCTTCAGTAAACTCCTGTTTTCAAGAGAGTGCCTGTAATAATTCATAATGGGAAACCTGTGATCGAGCCCCTTGTTATACTGGGAATATACCGACGAGACCCGGAAAAATACATCAAGGCTTCGGCCCGTTGATCCTTATCAAGGAGCCAAAGTCCGCTTCTGGGTTAGTTTTATCCAATAACAGGTAAATAAAGCATATTTTAATTTAATTTTCATTGCAAGCCAATGCTAGAATATATTGATACTGACAAGTTAATCAACGCGCTATTTGAGTCCATGGGTAAGGTTATCATGAGCGATGAAGAAGCACAAGAAAAGGCAGTAGAGGAAGTGCAGGAGAAAATGAAAGTATCGGAGGAGGGCATTAAGGAATTCTCTGCGGAGGACATTCGGACCAGTGATGGTAAAAAACTGGGATTCATGGACGTTCTGGTGGGTACAACATTTAGCACCTACAAAGTTTATGAGGGAGTCCTCGGTGTCAAAGTTCTTGAGCCAAAAAAGAATCCTCTGATATACACACGGGTGACAAATTTGCATGAGCTTCCTGTGGTGCAGGAGTTGCTTCCTCCTCACGACAAGCTAGTTGCAATTCTGCAGGGTATTAGGCAGAATGCACTCAAATCTTCTAATTAACTATTAAGCTAGCAATCTGGCACTAGGGAAAAAAATAAAAAAGGAGCCGGTACCGTGTGGGAGCTTTTTCGGCTTGGTGTTTCGATTAATAAGCTTGTACTATTGATCATCCATGGCGGTTGTGGATTCCAGCAGGCAACGAATTGGAGTCCAGGGCTGGGGCTTTTATCATGGGCAAACCAATTCTATGTATTGCAAATGAAGGGTTACCTAAGAAGCAGATCAATTCTGTAACTTAAATGGACCTCGCTTATCAAATGATGCTTGCTTTTGGTTTAAGCTTGCCATATATTTTGTTGCTTGTGGCTTTTAATCTTTTATTCTGCGATAATGAGTTGCTATGAAAATGATTATGGATGCTAAGAGACATTAAACATTCAGTTAGCTCTTGAACAAGGGCATCTTTTGTATAGTAATTTAACCGTGTTTCTAAGATTCAGTTAGCTCTTGAACAAGGGCATCTTAAACATTCGTGTTTCTAAGTTTTTTTTTTTGTTTTAATTTTTTTATATAATTTTAATGTGTTAATGCTAAAAATAAAATTTTAAAAAATAAATAAAAATAAAATTTTAATATATTTTTAAATAAAAAATATTTTATAAATTAAAATTTATTACACTAAGATTACATGTTATGTCTCGAGTTATGTCCAAAAAGAAAAAAGAAATTATTATGATAAATTATTTATTATTATATATATTTATTATATTATTTAAAAAAATATAATAAATTTATTGTTTATTATACATATTCATTATTATGGAATCGAGGAAGTATTATTTTATTGTTTGCTTATTAGACGGAGTATAGATATGGGAGAAAGGAAGAATTGAATAACGGTGCCGTTTTTACTTTTATCTTTTTGCATGGATAGTGTTTTTGTATTTTTTTTTATTTATGAATTTTACTTTTAAATACCCACTTCCGCGTTAAGAACTTACATGTCAATCTCCTACATATTTAACCAATAAGAATAGGTTAGTGACTCTTAGCTATTGTTTTTTATGGATTTTTTTTAATACAAACTTTTTAATGAATTTTACTATTATTTTCTGTATTTTGTTAATGTTTTTTTTTATTTTTGTCTTATTTTGATAAATTGTATTAAAGGTGTAGAAATTAGTATGTTGATAAATAAGATAATCATTTGAAAAATAAAACTGAGTTAACGGCATATTTTATCTTTTTATTTTTATTTTTTTACTGATTAAATGTAAAAAACAAAGTAAAAAAACAAAAGAAAAAGAAAAAAACACATCAGTAAGAACAGGAATGATGGGAGAAAGAGGTAAAGGTAATCATTTTCGGTTCGATTCGGTTTTTAACTATAAAAAATAACCAAATTGGTTTTTTTTCTTTTAAAAAAACCGAATCGAATTAAGTCAAACCGATCGGTTTCAGTTCGGTCTAGTTCTTGATTTCAAAAAACCAAGAAAACCTATATGCTCATATTTCTCCTTGAACTCGTCAAATAAGATATCTTTTCACTACCATTGTTTTCCCTGTATTGTGCAAACGAATTAAAAGCCAAAAAATCAACACCGCTGATTTCATCTCAAATCCAAAACTCTGTTATAAATCAAAACTCTAAATTTTCAGGCACTAAACTTCCATAGAAGTCATTGAAACTGAGCCTTACATTATTCAATATAAAATGCAGAATCATGAAGCAAGCAAAACAATTATTAAGATACCAATTATAGTTTGACA
Organism: Populus euphratica; assembly: GCF_000495115.2. Taxonomy (NCBI): domain Eukaryota; kingdom Viridiplantae; phylum Streptophyta; class Magnoliopsida; order Malpighiales; family Salicaceae; genus Populus; species Populus euphratica. The sequence continues at coordinate 6,741,576 of NW_011499845.1, read as the reverse complement.
CCAATAAAGATATTCATCTTATTCATATAAACAAATCTTTTCATGATTCATCGAAAAGACTACTAACAATAATATTTTATATGTAATGTTGGTTAAAGTTCTTATAATTTACTAGAGATGATGGTTTTTGTAATCATATAAGTTACAACAGATAAATTCATGTTTAAAGCAAATCTTCTAAGTCTAGAGGGAGAGGACTATAGCTAGGATTACTGGAGAGAGAGTGAGAGGGAGAAGAAGAAAAAGAGTGAAAGGGGCTATGGTTAGGGTTAATAGGAAGGGAGGGAGTAATTTTTTTTATTTATATTGTTTTTTTTAATTGATTCAGTTTGGTCCGGATTAATCAGTTTCTATATTATAAAACTAAAAACTGAAACAAACTAAAAAAATTTTCTGAAACAAACTAAAAAAAATTTCTAACTATTTTAATTGATTTATTTTTTTTCTCGATTTAATTTTTTCAATTAATTTTTTCTTGGTCTTCCCAGTTTATTTGATTTTCCTGTTTTTAGCACACCCCTAGGAAGAGGTGATCCCATTCCCGCCAGATAAATATCTGCTGCACTTGTGGGTGACGTGGAGGCTAAATGGTGGCAGTTAGGTCCTAGATATTTTTGTTTCCAAGATATTTATATACCACACGTTTCCATCACTGAGCCGACGTGGACTTGTATTCTTCGTTAAAGTCCTCGCCTATTCCTTAAACTACCAAACTGCCATCCTAGTGATTGACATTTTTTCCAACGTCAAACCACCATTCATTGACAGAAATAATTATTTTATAGTGTTTATTAAAAAAATAACGTTTTTAATTTTATTACTGACGTTCTGTTTGAAACGAACCCTCATGATTTCATTAAAGAAAGGTTTTTATTTCCAAAATATGTATGATATTATAAATATTTAGTGACACATGATGTTGTATAACATTGTCATGTGTTAGGCTAAAAAAAATCCTTCTACCACAGATAAATAAGCAAGAACTTACTATTTTCTCTTTTATAATAAAAGTGGCCATATTATCAAGTTATTAAGATTAAAAAAAACATGGTATTATACCTTCTTAATTTATTGAATTTAAGGATGTTAATAATTTTAATTATCAAACAATAAAATCTAAATAAAAAAATATTTTTTTCACAAAAGAAATTGATGAAAATATATAAATTAATTTCCTATAAATGTACAAGTAACTTTTATTTATTCATGAATTATACAATAGAAAAATTCATCAATGTATAAATAACAATACATTTGACGTTATTTGTGCATGATTATGAGACAAAGTTAAAAAGGTTCCCTTTAAATATATCAAAATAAACAGAAATTGAACAATAAATTTGATAATAATAGTACAGAAAAAAAATGTTTTAAGATTAAAGTTGTCTTGTAAGGTTAAAATGAATATTTAAAAAAAAATAGAAAGAAACATTTAAGGAAAGAGAAATCGATGGCATTTTAGGAAATGAAGGGAACGAAGAGGGCCATTGTGAGTAGCGAAGTAGCAATAACACAAATATCTCGAGTAGCAGAAGAGAAGCACCGAGACTCCACTTGCACGCTTCAGTTCAATTCAACTTCCGGTTCCAATCCTCACAGCAAGAGTCTTTTCCTTTTCTCTGATCTTTCTTCTTTCGTTTTTCCACGCACACAGAGGGAGAGTGAGGGGGAGACAGAGACCATGTCAAAACCTCAAGAAGAAAGGGATGAGGAAGAAGAAGAGTTGCAAAGCTCTGGTAAAAGGCTGAAATGCGCCAAATCCTTCAAAGAAAAAGGGGAGGAGGAGGAGGAGGAAGAAGAAGAGGAAGAATTGGAAAGAGAGGTCTCATTAACGGAGGACACAAGAGGAGGGTTGTTTTTCTACCCAACGAATCCCACATCTTTTGTAGTTTCGGATGCTTTAGAGCTTGATTTTCCTATCATTTATGTCAACAAGGTCTTCCAGAACTTCACTGGCTATCAAGCTCACGAGGTCCTCGGTCATAACTGGTACTTTTTTTAATTATTCTTTCATTTTTCATTTTACGTTTTACGTTTTTCAATACCTCCTACTCTTTTCTTTCTTTCTTCTGTTTTTTTTACTTGAAACAAAGAAAAAAGAATATTTTAAATTCCAATTACTTTGTTCGTTTTATTTCAATGTCGGTACTCTTGTTTGGTTGGTAGAACAATGGGGAAATTATGTGATTTCGTTTTGAATGATGACGCTGGGCCTATTACCATTGTTGCTGTTGATTTCTAGCTTGTTTGGCTGGCGAGGAAAAAAAATTAAGGATAGGTAAAAAAAACAGTCTATTTTTCTACAAGTGATTTTGATTCCGATAAAGAGGAAGAATGGAATAATGGCCCGAGACATTTTTTTATTTTTTTTTACTGGGACGAGGAGATGGGATCATCTTAAACTCCTTTTGTCATAGGTCAATGGAAGGAAGAAAATTTAGAAGAACGAGGTTACTCGTGAGATGTTCTTTTTTTTTTTTAAACTTAGGATTCTTGAAAAGGTTATGTTGCCTGATTGTTATGTTGTGAGCAAGAGACAGTTTTAAGTTTTAATGATTTACTTATTGTTGAGGTGCGACTTCATAGCTCTTGCTTATAATTTTTGTGCTTCTGGAGATTGTTTGGTGGTCTTAGAGAGCTAGGGGCAATGGGATGCTGTTTAAATAGAAAAGGATAGGCTTCAAAGTTTGGTTACTCGTATTCAGAATTAAGTTGTTGGTTTTCTGAGGTGGTCCTCTTGGCACCTTATTTGACGAATTCTCATCTTGCTGATTTTGTTTTTCCCTGGTTTAATTAAACTTGTTGATCACTTGGAAGGAGTAGTATACTGAGTTTTGGTTGGCCACTGTGATCCCTCTTGGCTTTCTTTTGTGATTTGCACCACGTATGGCTGATATCCTGACTATGTTTTCCAATTCCGATGTTCATTTGCAACGGATATCTACCAGTTAGCCCGCCTTTTAAGTGCAGCTATTCAGGTTTTGTTTGTGTTTTTGCTTAGAGTTTTTATATTTGATTAGTTTTCCATGAACGTTTTTTAAGGTGCAGTTTCAATGTTCAATATTTTTGCTTCCGTGATTTTTTCGTACTGAGATTTTTCGACGGGGTAAGGGATCGATATTGACTGCTTTGGAAATTATTTCTTTTCAGTCGGTTCTTACAATACAGGGATCCTCGTGCTCAAAGAAGGCATCCTTTAGTAGATCCTGTTGTTGTTTCTGAAATCAGAAGATGTCTTGAGCAAGGGATGGAATTCCAAGGTGAACTTCTAAACTTTAGGAAGGATGGTACTCCACTGGTGAACAGGCTCAGACTTGTACCTATACACGATGATGATGGAATTATCACACAGGTAATAGGTATTCAGGTATTTTCTGAAGCCAAAATAGATCTGAACCATGTATCATATCCAGTCTTCAAAGAGACTTGCAACCAGCTGTCTGATCAATCAGCTAATTATTCTCTTCCGCGTGGACAATCAACATTCACTGGGCATCCAGAAATATGTGGAATACTTCAGCTGTCTGATGAAGTATTGGCTCATAACATTTTATCACGCTTGACGCCAAGGGATGTTGCATCCATTGGATCAGTATGCAGAAGAATCCGGCAATTAACAAAAAATGAACATGTAAGGAAGATGGTTTGTCAAAATGCATGGGGAAGAGAAGTCACTGGTGCATTGGAGCTGATGACTAAAAAGTTGGGCTGGGGGCGTCTGGCAAGGGAACTAACTACGCTTGAGGCTGTGTGCTGGAGGAAACTGACAGTTGGAGGAGCTGTTGAGCCTTCACGCTGCAATTTCAGTGCATGTGCAGTAGGAAATAGACTTGTATTGTTTGGAGGGGAAGGGGTAAACATGCAGCCATTGGATGACACGTTTGTTCTCAATCTGGATGCTGCAAATCCAGAGTGGCAGCGTATTAGTGTGAAATCATCCCCACCAGGGCGCTGGGGCCACACTCTTTCTTGCCTCAATGGTTCCTGGTTGGTGGTTTTTGGAGGATGTGGTAGGCAAGGGTTGCTCAATGATGTTTTTGTCCTGGACTTGGATGCCAAACAGCCTACTTGGAAGGAAGTTTCTGGCGGAACTCCCCCTCTACCTAGATCATGGCATAGCTCTTGCACCATAGAAGGTTCTAAGCTGGTTGTCTCTGGCGGATGTACAGATGCTGGGGTACTTCTCAGTGACACCTACATGTTGGATCTCACTACAGACAAGCCGATGTGGAGAGAGATCCCAACTTCCTGGGCACCACCATCTCGATTAGGGCATTCACTCTCAGTTTATGATCGGACAAAAATTCTTATGTTTGGTGGACTTGCCAACAGTGGACACGTACGACTGAGATCAGGCGAGGCCTACACCATTGACTTGGAGGATGAAGAACCACAATGGAGGCAACTGGAGTACAGTGCATTAACAGGCATTGGGAGCCAGAGTTCTGTTGTCCCCCCTCCCAGACTAGATCATGTTGCTGTTAGCATGCCCTGTGGAAGGATTATAATCTTTGGTGGGTCTAATGCTGGGCTGCACTCTCCTTCTCAGCTTTTCCTGATGGATCCTGCTCAGGAGAAACCATCATGGAGGATTCTCAATGTTCCTGGTCAACCACCAAAGTTTGCCTGGGGTCATAGCACCTGTGTGGTTGGAGGGACTAGGGTCCTCGTACTGGGGGGGCACACTGGGGAGGAATGGATACTAAACGAATTGCATGAGTTGTGCTTAGCAAGCAGGCAAGACTCAGAACCATGATTAAACAATGAGCTGTCCATATTACGATTGACACAAGTTTTGCACCAGCCACTCCGGAAAACTCTGTTTTATGACCCATGACATTTACAAGGTTCTTCCGCTCCATCACATCTTTCAGCATCACCGAATACCTGCCCCATGCTTTTTGCTCGTATTTGTACTGTAAGTATGAAGACCACAACAATAGTCTATTTTGTGTAAACGTCTTACACAAATTCACGTTTTGCTTCTTGTGGTTGCAATCATATAGTACTCACGCATAATGACTTGTACTAGAAATTGAATGCTGGACGTAACGGGTTGTTAGCTGGTTTTGCATTATGTGCGTTTGACCATTCCTTTTCCTTTTTTTCTATTGCATGAGCATGCTGGTGGTTGACTGGGAAGATTATTTTTCACCATTCCTTTCCCTCCATGTACAAAAGCACTTCTGTGTCCTGATTCGAGTAAAAAAAATATAATATGCATTATAATATAGCAAAATGCCCCCTGAGAACATTGATTTCAGGTCTTGTAGTAGATATTATTTAGAAATCTATTAAAATAATATTTTTTTGAAAGTGCAGTAGCATACCGCCATTTGGATTCATCGACCTTGATTTAGGTGATCCATTTAGTTTGCAGTAGTAAATTAGAATCATCATTATTATGATACCATTTCGCATAGTTCAAATAGAGTACAAGCATCCGTGGTTGCCAGATAGACGCTGGGTTCCTAGTATTTCTAATAACATTACACCTCCTTGAGTAGGGTGGAGCACCCTGTACAGAGGCACACATCTTCCATGGGAAGAGACTAGCTCTATCAAGCGTATGGCTTAGTTATCAAAATACAGCCCCCCACCTAAAGTTGAAGAGAAGATCTCCTTTCAGCTTCAGCACAGCAACCACCCGTGAAATCCTGCAGTTTAAATAGTATAAAGAATTAACACAACGAGGTTGTCAAATCTACAATGATGTTGAGGTGATTTACTTTGGTTTTTCATCAACTTGCATACCAATTTTGCAAGTTCTCTGCTTCATCAAAAAAGAGGAGAAAGGACAAAGTTATGCCGTATGCGTTTGTGTGTTTCAATTGAAGCTAAGGAGACGGAATTATCCTATAATTCACTTGTGTAAACTTGATGTAGGTCTTGCTTCAGACCAGAACCAGAAATATATCAGAAAGGAAAACACGAGTTATAAATGATGCAAGTTAACGAGATTAAGAATTACAACTGGAATCTTTATCTTTTTATTAATCCAAGAACGCTGCTGGGCATAAATCATGGTAAAATTTCAGCAATCAACAGCTCTGAGACAATTAAACTAGTCATGCGACCATACATTCTTTCTAACTTATAACTTGAATGTTCCAAGGGATCTGCACATTCTGAATTGAGAAGTAACCTTTTGATGCACTAAAGTTGCCTCCACAGAATGTTCACAGGAGACAAATTGCCTTTACTGCAGTTGCTACGGAGAGCATGTATATTTTGTTGATTCACTGTAAGTATGCATGCCTCCAAGACTTCACGAAGTACAAATTGCTACAAACTCCCAGGAATCCAACGACAGACCCTATTGTCAAACCTTAATAGAACCAATGTGCTTCCTGCTCGTCATTAATCTTGTACTTGATTCGTTCTTGACCTTCAGAGGTTGAGTCAACTCCTGGGCAACTCTTTAGCGGAGGTCCACAAAGTCCATTGTTGCCTATATAGATGGATTTATCATCCAAGGTTTGAAGTTGGTTCCCAAATGGAATATGACCTGATAGGTTATTAAATGACAAGTTCAAGTAACTTAAATAGTTCAAAGAAGAAATGCTAGGGGGAATTGACCCTGACAACTTGTTTCAAGACAAATCAAGAGATTCCATCATTTTCAAATTGCCAATGTTCGAAAGGGATTCTGCCCTGCAACTTGTTTCTAGACAAATCCAGATTTTGAAGCCCTCCAAGACTTATCATCTCTTTTGGAATCTCTCCAAACAAATTGTTGCTGGAAATGTCAATGGAAAAGAGAAATTCAAGTGTCTTGGTATATCAAGCTCCCTCCCTTTCAATGAAACCACAGCATTCTCGTTATATTCTCCTGTATAAAGCCAGTGTTCAGCTATTCTAGCCTCTCCAATCGTAGCAGAAAAATTGCTGAAACAGTGAGGAATGGTTCCACTGATCCTATTCCTCGCCAAGTTCAGCACTCGAAGTTGAGAGAGGTGGCAAAGCTCTAGAGGAATCTCGCCATCAAACTCGTTAGAATGAATGATTAGTATTTCCAGAGAGAAGAAGGAATAGGGCCAGTAAATGCATTCTCACCTAGATCGAGGGTTTCCAAGTATCTCGGCTTCATCAATAATGCAAGGAGCTATCCCTGAAAACTGTTTCTTTGCAAATGTAAAGATCAGAGAATTTGTACAGAACCCAAAGAACTAGCAATAAGGCCACTCAGATTGTTATATGAAAAATCTATCACCTCCAGACTACTGAACTATTTCTAACACCCAGGAAGTCTCCCAGAGAGCTGATTTTTGGAGAGATCAAGAATCTGCAAGTCCTTCATCTTGCATATAGAAAATGGAATACTTCCATTCAACTTTTTGCCAAAGAGGCATAGTTCATGCAATATGGCGTCTTCAGGAATCGAACCAGACAAGAATTATTGGAAAGATCGAGCATGAACACACCAGGTGGGGTGGTTGCTAAAGGCCCCTCAAATTTGTTGCCCATCAAATGTATGTTCCTAACAATAGCAGAAGATTTTCTCAGCTTTGGTAGACCCCTTTCTAATATGATTGTAAGATAGATCAAGCCAGAAAATACTGGACGAATTTTTTTCAAACCAATCAGGGATGGTATCAAATATGCTTGCATTAGACATCTCTAAAAATCGAACATCCTTTTGAGTTTGAAGCCATTGTGGAAACTGAGGTCCCAATCTGCAAGATGACATTGCAATACCTTGAAGCTGAAATGGAGGCGCCCATGCTGGGCGAAAATCTATAACAAAAGAATTTGAAGACAAGCTCAGCTCCTTTAAACGCCTTAAGTTTGCAAAGTGAACTTCAGGTACCATGCCATCCAATGAGTTGTCATGGACATATAAAACCTCCAGATTTGAAAGCTGCCCAAGACTTATTGGAATGCTAACATTCAAATGATTACGACCGAGACTTAACTGTCTTAAGGATGACAGTCTTCCTAGTGACACTGGGGTCGGACCTTGAAACGAGTTTGATTCGAGATTGAGGTATTCTAGATGCTTAACCTGTCTAAGTTGATATGGCAAATAGTCAGTGAACTAATTTGATCCGAGATTCAACATCTTCAAACTAATATGAATGCATCCAGATGGGCTACACAGATTTGTCAGCATATTTTGTATTTCACCCTCAAGATTATTCCCATGTAGGTCAAGCCCTTCAAGGAATTTACAACTGCTAACCACACTAGGAATGGAGCCATTAAAATCATTTTTACTAAGATCAAGATGTTGAATGTTGCTGAAGTTAAACAACCAAGGAGGAATTGCAGAATCAAAGCCATTCTGACTAAGATCAAGCAATTCAAGAGATGTGAAATTAACTTTCAGAAATTGAGGAATGGTTGGGAGATGACAACTGGACAAGTGTAATTATAGCAGAGAAGGAAGCATATTTATGGAATGCAAACAGTTATTGTCCTTTGGAAGGTTTGAACCAGACAGGTCCAAGTATTTTAAGGAAGAAAGAGTATGTGTCCATTGAAAGTTGTCAGAAGTCAAGGAATTTGATGGAGCATAGAAAGCTGAAGAAATGCCAAGATCAAGATACTGCAAACTTGAATAGGTTTACAAGATGAATGGGAAGCTTTCCTACGAAACTCGCAGATGAAAGGTTTAGATATTTCAATTTTGTCAAGGAACATATAAAATCAAGAAGAGAAAACGTTCATGCTCAGGTCTAGAAACTCCAGATGCTTAAAATCAAGAAGAGAAGGGTTTATATCACCTTTCAAGTAAACGCTGCTATAATTTCCAGGATAGAAATCAAAATAGGGAATGTCTAGCTGAAACTGATTTCGAAGATCAAGCTTGACAACATTCCTATTAGTCTTGCAGCAAACCACTCCTATCCATGGCGACAATCGGTTTGAATGATCCATAAGACTTCCCTTGAACTGAGAAGCGCCTTAAGTTCATTTGGAATGCAGCTCACATTTGCAAAAGTGCTGCTACTGCCGCGACAATGCTCAAGTTTCCGAACAAAGATCACCACAGGAAAAAACAGGACATTGGTGGTCGCTGTTCCCATTGCTTCGCCTGAAGTTCAATAATTTTGAACAATTTACGTACCTTTTCACTGTTACCCCATCACTGATCCTATATTATCCATAATTCAAGAGGAACGGCCCCTGACTTTAAATAGTCAAAATCAATCCTCTTGGATCCTGCTGCTTTTCGTGAGCCCCATCATTCCATTAGTGAAGTCACTGTATTGATTGCATTCTAGTGAAGCAGCCAAGGTTGCAGACTCTGATCGTTGACTGTTTATTTGGTATGGATAGGATTGCATCAACGATTCATGGTTCTTCAGGTCATGGAAGACTGACCAGACAAGCTATGCATAAATCCTAAGCATTAATTTATTTGGTATGGCGTTTTTGCTCTAAATCTTCTTTCTAAGTTTCTAGGAAACATTGATCTCTATGAAAAATGTGTTAAAGGATGAAATTGTTTTCTCCAAACCACTGTTGTTTTTAAAAAAGAAAAAACAAATATTGAAATTTTCTGATAATTCAAAAACACACTTTCACAGATTCCCACGTAGAAAAAGACACAGTAGGCGATATACGGGGTTCGATTGTTTGAGCTTTGTGAAGTTAAAAAGTGTTGCTTGTTCATTGTAGTTGATGGATTTAGATGGAGAAACATTAGCAAACACTGAGTAGAAGGCAAATAAGACTGGTTAATTGACTTAATTCTGGAGTTTAGGATCGAAATTGAAAATTGGATTAAACGCTAGTCAAATCTCGTACTGAATATGATTATTATGTTAAAGAACACGAAGCAAATCCAATTATACGAAAAGAAATTCTATCATACAATGCATAGCGTACACTCTTGCATTGTTAGCGAGTACAAAAGGAATACGGATTCAGTTGTATCATCAACGTATAAATCTATCCTGGAATGTGCACAAGTAGTGTTTCATTCTTGTCAAACAGAGTACAATGAGAATGCCAAAGTAGAAAATCTAGCCTGCTATGTTTATGGGGGGGAAGAAAAGCCGTATAGTGTGCGCCACAATATCTATCATTTCCAGGCCACTGAATCAATCTCGTCCCTAGCTGACTTGTATAGCTCAAGCCTTTTAGCTATGGTTGCTCTCCTTTCCATGAGTTGTGGATCCGCGTCCAACATTGCACCAAGCCGCTCCTTCTGCAAGGAATCCAGGACCACGTCGTCACTTTTCATAGAATTCATTCCTCTCTAGACATAAAACAACAAGGACCTCACAACCCAGAGCTCCGAATGCCTTATCAAAAAGATTTGGGGTGCTGCTAAATTTGTTTTACTCTATTCCAGCTTAATTTACTCATCATTAATGGTGACATGGAGATGTTACAATTGTCATTTAAAAAAAGAAGAAGCGGGAATAACAAGTTTTGTAGGATTTATAAGCACCGCTTAATTAATTACCTTCCTTTCTATCTTTCCCCGGAAGCAATCAATCAAGCTTTTGGTCGAAGTAAGGAGGGTACAATAACCTAAGAAAAGCGATAAAATTCCATCCTAGTCTGATCATTAAACTGATGAGCTCAACCCAATGTAATCAAAAGCACAAACCATGACGAATCCATGGTGAAAAGAAATTTTCATGCACGAGGTAAAAATACTGGAAATAAGTAGAAGGGAAGTTCAGTGGCACCATTCACATTTTCTAAAGGTTAAGATATCATTTCTATTACATGTAATACATGAACTTAAACTAACACCATGTATGTATACAAACACGCATGCAGCACAAGTCACACCAACGTTGCAAATATCAATACAAAGTAAGTGTACCCCGATCTCTGATTTGACATAAGAAATCGACTAAAATGAAGAATTATCAGGTATTTTATGAGAAACACTTCTCCACTCACATAGAAATGGAATCCATTAATGGTTATAATGATGGGTTCCACTATCAAGTAAGAGAGGGGAGTTGTGCTCTTGGAGTACTTAATTATTTTTCAATGACCATATTTGAAGTCCTAAATGTCTTTTTGCTAGTGTTTCAGAATTCGCCAGATAATTGAATTAGGGAAGACAGTTAAAGAGTTTGAGATTGAAAACTGAATTTCTATATGTACATATGCAAGAAAAATTGGATAATTGTTCAAGTTCCAAGATTAACTGTGGAAAGGTCTGAAATCACCAAACGCTTCTCAAAACCAATCTAACTGATTTGAGGATCGAACTGGATCGGCAGCTTGATCAATTCCATGTTTCCCCGTTTGAACCGACACTAGTCAAGTTTTTATGACATTATAATCTTACTTCCCACAAGTACTAAAATTGGATCTACTATACTATAAAATAGAGGAAATGGACTTCGGCCTGATTAGATTTTCTAAAAGTGGTGAGAAGGTTAAAGTTTAATCCAACTCAATTAGGTATTTTTGAGAACACCGTGTAAACCATGTTCCAAACAATTCAAATTTGTTTTTTATTAAAATTTAATATATTTTGAATTGTTTTGATATGTTAATATTAAAAAATTTTAAAAAATAAAATAATATTATTAATATATATTTTAATATAAAAAATTATTAAAAAAACATCCACAACCCTACCCAACAGAAAGAAAACTAAATAACCGCCATACTAGGCTTGGTATGCACGAAAGTTTTTTGCATACAGATGTGGCCAGGATCAGAGAGCCACTCCTATCCAACCAGCCTTGCTAACTAACGGTTGGGCTAAAGTGTCAAATATTTTTATTTGACACTTTTCAGTTCTTTCTTTCTTTTAAATAGGTGTATCCTTCTTCATTTTGAACCACTCCTTGGACTTGTAAAACTATTCTTTCAAAGAGTTATTAATAACTTGTTGTGAAAGTCGCACTATAAATAATTAGGATTGGGTTAGAGAGAGCTTGAAAGAGAGTTCTTGTAAAAAGGTGTGGTCTTACCCTTGAAGAAGATTAAAAGAGTGAAATACAAATACCCAAGCCTACAACTTGGAGAGTGGACCAGACGGTTAGATTGAAGCCACTATAAAAATCAAGTTGTTCATATTCTTTCCCAGCTCTCCTTTATCTTCCAATCAAGTTATTTTGTGGTTGTGGTTGTGCTGTTGCTGTGGTTGTTGTTTGAAGAAAGTGTTGGCTATAGGGTTCATTTTCAAGAAAAAATAGTTTTAGTTTATCACCTAATCCACCCCTTCCCTCTTAGGTGCTCGGCGATTTCACTAAGCACAACTACTCATTTAAACTAGAGCCACCTATACGTCCTGAATTTTCGATTTTCCCTGGCTTGAAAAAACATAAGGCAGGTAAACATCAAGGAACGGAATTTCTAAATAGCTTTACCCCCTTCCTCCCAACTTGAGCGTAGAAGTTATTCAGAAGAGATCTCTTAGCCTCTCGAACCACAGCTTTTGGAATGGAGTTCCTTGTATCACAAACCATACCAATATAAGCACTGATATTGGATCCTGAAATAAAGTTTGTGATTTATCAGCAATCACGGTCCGTATGCTTTACTAGTATTTGATAATTACATCTCATTTTCTGAGAGAAGAAAAAAATTCAGAATCGAGCTTCTAGCAATACATGAACAAAACTATGCATACAGCTCTAGAATTTGCATGCAAGAAAGATCATAAACAGATTAGAAATACAGATGTTCTGATCCATAAGACTAACCTAATTGCTAAAATGAAGATCTTTAAACTAAGTGCATGGCAGTTTCCCTAAGAAAGAGGAAAAAAGGAGAGAAGGTGAAAACAATTCGAGAATTCTGTACCAATCTTCCTAAAATGATTATCATTGTAACAATCCACATTTGGGCCTGGTTGATTTGGGCTTGTGTTTGTGTTCTTCTCTGGTTCAGGGTGAAGCTTTCGGAAAAATTCCACAGTTAGATAACTAGAATCCACGTCAACCAGTCGTAGAACTGCTCTGCGGCTTTCATCAGGAAATATCTCCAAAGCTTCATTTGCAGCAGCAGCAATGTCAGATTGAAGGGTTGGGAATCGCTTCAGTTCCTGCAATGACCATGAAGTACCATTCGCTCAAAATAAAATACTTTCTTTTGATATTTGGCACCCTCAAATTCATCTATGAATGAAAACTCAAGCTTACATATGATCACGTGACTGCATTTAAATAGCAGGAAAATGTGGGATGTCATATAGTAGTTACTCCATACGATAACCCATCAGTGGTTCTCAACAGTCACCATTCAAATTCCATATTAACAATTGGCATTGCTGCCCTCAAATTGCGCGTAATAAATCTAAGCTATCTTCAAAAGGCATGCAAGCAATCTTCAAAAGGCATGCAAGCAATCCTCAAAACGAAACTAAGATAACAGCTATAACATTCAAATTCGAAAGTATAAGTCTTCCCTCAAATGGCACCCTCACATTTCAACTAGCCACTGAGATATTCTAATTTCTGGAAGAAATGGCTTCAAGGCAACATGCAACTCTCTTTAGACTGGCAGCTATTCAAGCATTTTGGCCATCCAAATAAAAGCATCATTTGCCGAATTTCAGCAAGCTAAAACTGACTGATCACTCCAGTGCATTCAAAGTACCCAAAATCAGGTCTGATTTAACTTGTTTATGTGACTTATCAAACACAGACCTACCCAATGTGCCTTGGGACTGAGTTTCATTTCACTACAATTTCAACATATTTCTTTGTAAATTTGTTCCAATGTCACATGAGCATCTCATAGTGAGTCAAATACCAATGCTGCACATGATGTGCAAGCACATAAAAGAGTTTAACTTATGTCCCTTGACATATATTTCTTTGTTATTGGTCCCTGGATTTAATTGACGATTTTCCAAAATAGGACATATAGTGAGTTCCCTTCACTTGTAAGAGAAAATAGCATTACCATTCCAAAATAAACCTTTTAATGTAGGATCAGAATTTATACCAAGGATGGGTTCAAAGACTTCTATACCAAAAAGAAAAAACTATAAGTGTTCGAACTTAGTACATGACTTCATTGGGCACTGTTAAAAAACAACGAAGACTATATTGTTTTATAAACAGTGAAATTATTACAGCGTGCACATCTGGTCACACAGAACAGATTTGAAATTCACTTACATGCAAAAAGTTGCTTGCAACTAAAGAATGCTCACCTCTGTTTCAGCTATTGACTTCCGGACAAGTTCCTTCAAAACAAAGCGCACCTAAGGAAGAGAGCATAACATAAATATTCATTTGTAAGGAATAGAAAGAAAAGATGCATTCAAGAAAAGCTGAATTTGTTCTCAAACAGGAAAAATCAAACAGATCATGCTTATATAACGGTGCATTTATGAGGTGTACTCTTGATATTAGCTCAAATTATGATTTTTGGTTAATGTAAAACAGTATTTAAAAAACCCACTCCTCTTTCCAAATAGACTCAGGTTTATTAGCCAAACTTTGATTCTAACTTCTAAGCCCATTTCTCAATTGCTTCTCCACTTCATTCTAATTATAAAGAAAATTTTCTTTCTACTCCAGGTATATAGCATGAACAAACAAACATCACCAACAGTGAAAGAAAGCTCATTCAAGTACTAATTCAAGCTTGACTAACCTACTAGGTTCAAAATGTCCTAAACTTGGTCAATCTCATTTGTAAATAATTTTTATGGCTCAAGTTAAAGTAACATAGTAGTGCAGTACAAGGGGAAATCAATCTAGTTGTACCTTAGCAATGCTGTGATATGGTGAAATCGTTACATGAATCAACAGTGAAGAAAAAGTTGACTTCTAAGAGAAACAGATATAAATGTGCCATTGACAGAAAATAAACTGCGCATATACCCATATCTTACCTGCAATATATATTTCAAAGAAAATATACAAATCTCTAAAGAGTGAGGAGGAAGGGAGAAAATTTTAAGCAAAACTATAAATTGCATGGTCAAATGCACGACACAATTCTAGAATCGTGTACAGCTGGGCCTGTATGTAAAGGAAACATAATTGTGACAAGTTAAAATTGGACAACTGAATAACATCATTTACTAAGGTATCTAAAATCCTCATAATTGTGATTTCTTACCCCTGAGATGAATAGGAACATTAGAGATTTGCTTGGTCTTCTCCGTAATGCGATCTGTTTCATCTGCAATCTCCTTGCGCACAGAAGCTACATGCATAAAGGAACCAACCAAATTAACAAGGATTTCGGCAGTGATCTGAAACCCTCCATGAACTGCGTCCCATAATTAATTTTCTATCAAAATCAGTAAGCTTCCTTTTGGGCGAATGAAGAAACTCGGCATATTAACCATCTAGGTGGTGATCAAGTGGTAAGGATTTGGAATCAAGGGGTTTGCTCCCTCTGTGGTCTCAGATTCGAGTTCTTGGTTGCTCATATGATGGCCACTAGAGGCTTACATGGTCGTTAACTTCAGGGCCCGTGGGATTAGTCGTGGTGCGCGCAAGCTGGTCCGGACACTCATATTAATCTAAAAAAAAAAAAGAAACTCGGCATATCCAGAGCCGTCTTCTATCTTATGAAGTTGCAATACCAGTGGCTCCTTGTAACAATTCCTGTGATACATAACCAACATAAGATTAGGTTGACGAATGTAATTAAAAATATTCTATTTCCTCTGTTTCTTTTAAATGTAAAAAAAAACATTGAAATCAAATGCAAATGCAAAATCAAAATCAAATCAAGTCGTCACTGAAAGTTTACAGAGTTTACCAGATCCACGAGGAAGGAAATCTCAGCCAACAACGCTTTCTAAGACTGAAGATTTTCCAGAACTCTGTATATTAACACAAAAAATACAAAAATTAATTACTCCTGCAAGAATTAAAATTAAAATTAAAAAGGCTACGAGAGAGAGGACCTGGCCACCAACAACAGCAACGGACAGAAGAGCTTCCCAGAGAGAGATGCCTTCACCGCCATAATCGCCGAGAACAGTGCAGGCTCTTTGGATTCTGTTTACCAGACCGATCAAGCTCCCCATTGTAGCCATTTTTTATTTATTTTCAACCAAAAAAAAAACAAAATGTATATTTTAGATCAGATGCAATGAGTGTGATTTTGTGCAAGAAAGAAAGACAAGAAATGTGAGAAAGATCGGTTTGAGGGTCCAAGCAAGAAAGGATGACAGGGGATGTTTGGATCAGCAGAAGAAATGGAGATTCTGTATTCGGCAAGAAGTAGATGGGGACGTGGAGTGTGAGAGAAAATGCTTAGTAAACAAACAAAACGATTGGAGACGGAGAAGGTTTAGGTTGCATCGCCATTACCACGCCAACTTAGCTTGCGCGTTTCCATTTGAATATTATACATCTTTTTCTATCAAAATATTTCTCCGTGGTAAAATTAAATTTTAATGATGTGCTTATATCCCGAACAAAGCTGGAGGGTGAATCATGCGAAATAACAAAGCTTGAGGGCTGTTAATGAAAAACACTACTGCTACTTCACTGTGAGGATAGAAGATCGATGTTGTCAGGTTAAACAGCCAGCGAAAAAAATAATAATAATTTGACTGTCTATTGGATGATATTTCCAATTGATTCTTAAATTCTAAAATCAAATCTATACATTTTCCCATCTCAACGTACTACTAATACCCTGATAGGTTCCTTAAGATGAAAAAACACTTTGCTAAACAAAATCTTTAAATTAGATTTTATTTTTTTAATAATATTACTTTGATGTGTATATTGGGCTTTCCTGTTATATTTTTAATATGCGACTCCTGACATGAGTTTACTATTGAGATAATCTTTTTGTCCATCGAAATTAATTATAAGATTTTATATATTAAAGAGTGTATGGATATAAAGCATTGTTATTATGACAATAATTATTTTTTAAATATTTTTTAAAATATATTAAAATAATATTTTTTTATTTTAAAAAATTATTTTTAATATTAGCAAATCAAAATAATTTCAAAATATATAAAAAAATTAAAAAAATTAATTTAAAAAACACTGTATAATTTAATAAATAAACATGAAAGAATCTACAGAGAAACATGTTGGAAAATCGATTCATAAATTTAATGGTGTGTATTTGATATGATGATATTTTTTATGGTTATTATTTGAAAAAAAAAAAAACATGCTTAAAAGAAGCTATAGATTGCAACTTTTTTGCATATCAAGATTTAAAGAAAAGAAATTAATTGGGGCTACGTAAAATTTAACCAGCTACTTATAAATTATAATTGAGCAAAATGCAATTTTAATAACACATCACCACGCTATAGCCAACAAGGACTGCTTTAGAACTACTACAGGTTCAAAAGAAACCAATCATGTGTTCACGAGTCAAATTCATGCAGAGTCATCAGAATCTACCCCGGAAGCTGTGAGATGTCTTTTGCTGCGGTAGAGAAATGTACTGGCATCGAGGATGCTTATGCTGCGTTACGTTTTTTTTTTCTTTTTTTTAAGGGTTATTTGCTAAAATTTATTTTTTTATTTTTAAATATATCTAAATAATTTTTTTAAAAAAATATTTTTAAAATTAATATATCAAAATAATCTAAAAATATTAAAAAAATAAAATTTTTATGATACACCATTTTAAATGCAATTCTAAACAATAGGATATAAAACTTTATCTGAGATGAACGAGTCCAAGACTTTGATCATGAGCAAGATTACTTTTTAGTTAACTTGAATTAATCATGTATTTATTTATTTTATTTTATTTTCTTAAAAAAATCCAAAATAATGTAGCTTCCAGCTCTAAAAAAAAGACATTTTTTTGTTTTATTTAGAAAAAAATGATACGGTAGAAACCCAGGTCAAGAAGTCATTGAATTGACTAATGCCGTCTAATATGAAGATAATAGATACTGTTGAGATGATACCGTCTAATATAAATAAAATTTGAATTTTTTTGAGATCATACCCCTCATAAATTTTTTTAAGATCTAAGCACCATGATGTAAAACCTTAAACAAATTCTTCCTACCAAGAAATTCATTCATCTACAATTGCAAGCATCTCACAACCCTACCTCTTCAATCAACGTTATCTTCAAATAAATTAACTCTTGTTGGGCTATATATTAAGGACTTTATCATGGCGCAGGTTCGATTCATATAACACACACACACACTAATTGTTTTTTAATCATGTTTCTTTGCATTTTTCATGTTTTCCATGAGCAATTATGTCCTTTCAATTAAAAAAAAAAAAACAGACAAACAAAAATATATTGTGTTTTTTCATTATAATTACAAAGCACGAGTATTTCAAGTCTAAGCCGCTCACTTATGCCTCGAGCACCGATTATGATTTTACCAAAGCATACTTTTTGACCAAGACGAGCTATTTTGAGAGATGATTCGAACAGAAAATAAAAGCGCGAGCTCAGTTATAGATTTATAAACAACAATAAACTATAGATGAATAACACAGCCACAAGATCTGAATTTGATCTGATTAAAACAATATTAACAAACCTGGACCGATAACAATCACACTAGCAGCCGAATACAAATAATAAACTGCAAAATGGTAGACCACATAAAACCCAATAAGCTACCTATACAGCCACACAACCACTGTTCACTCAAAATAAAAACCTGAAAAGGTTAGCCCAAAGTCACTATCTTCTTTTCCATCATTATGCTGATCTCTTAAAACAGAGGGAATAACAAGTCTATGTCAGATGCATACCGATTTCATCCTCCAGTAATTTTCTCTTCCTGAATGTACTTTCCTTGACAATTTCAGCGGAGCACAGGGTCATCGGCATGCCACAGTTACAATTATATAATCAATCACAGGAGAAGGGAAAAATATAGAATATAAAAAAGGACCAAGACCTATGCAGTTACTCCTTGCATCCTGGGGTGCGGATTATTGTCATTGAGTGCTGCGTGTCATCCCGCTACGTGATACGTTTCTGCACAAAATATGAGGATCTCTCTAAGACAAATAAATACTTAACCATCCCACTTCTCTTAAAATACTAATTTTTATGGCACTGTTTACCAGGTGGGATGATTGAAATCATAAAGTTAATTATCGTCCAGGAAAAAAAAAATTCCCTGTACTGACACCATCAGAAATTTAATCATAAACCACAAGATGCCAGATTCCTTTTGACATGGTCCTAGACAACCTTGTCAAGAATCAAACTGAAATACCCATCAACTAAGGGAGGATATCAGAAGGCTAGCAACCAGTTACTGTGTCTACCTCAAAATTCTACTCTGACAGTCCATGGTTTACTGTAAATTGAAACCAAGAAACACACACCAGCTATTTTCCTCTACTTAGGCACTCAATGCTCTAGATTTAATTTCTAAACAACAGTAAAGAACATAGGCAAATTCATAGTTCATTGTCCTCCATTTTAGTTGCTTCAAACTATATAAACAACAGGCCAGGATATTGTTGACTGGTAAAGGCCAATGTTTATTTAATTTTTGCAACTCATTTACATAAGTGCACACACATACACATGCATAAAATTGCAAGCAGTAGCGAATGGGACAGAAAACAAGAGGCAGGGAAGAAAGCTATTAAAAAATAGGCATAGATCTTGGTTTGGTTAAAATTTAGCCTCATTTCTTGATTTTCTAGGCATGCCATTGTGCAGAAAACAAAACTTAACTGTAATTCCTCAAGACACTCAACTAGATCTCAAGCTTAAATATTTGTTACTGTAAGAAATAAAGCATGACTCAAGCACATAGAAACTACAGGGCCTGCTGCTTGCCATTCAATCCCTATTTGCATGTTCTTATCACTTTTGACATGAATTTTCCCAGCATGCATTATTGAAAGGATGGATTGACATAAAATATGACTATCTACTATATTTTTTTAAAAAAAAAAAACATGTTAAGGCACTAAAACAAGATATTGAATGAAACAGAAATTTGAAAATTATTTTTCAAAAGGGAAAAAGTTTGAAACTTATAACACAGCTGCTAGCTCCTAGTTAAGGAAAAAAAGTAAACACCATCACAAATCACATTATGATACTCTAGTTTAGTCCAATGCATGGATCATTTTTTTAAAAAAAAGAAATTGAGCTCAGAGTCTAAAGCAAGTACCTCCCAGGAAGCATCTGAGTAGCACTTACAGGCCCTTTCGAATTACTAAACCGCTTTGCCCTATTCTCATGTTCTTTCTCTACACGCATGGCAGCAACCTCCTTCTCCATTACAGCTACTTCTCTTCTCATCTTCTTTGCCTCAACTTCCATTGCCTTGGTTAATGTCTCCACCTTCTTCGCTAACATCTGTAAAATCAACGATCATGACAAAATATTAAGCAGAAGCATAAACAACAAGAGAATAACACAGACAAGACAAAAATATCAACCTCAATTGCATCATCCTTATCTTTGAGGCTTTGATCTTTTTCATGACCAGCTTTCCTCAAAGCTACGACCTGTTTTTGCAGCAATTCATACAATATTCCAGGGACACTATCCTCTGTATCTGCCTGTGGGAATTCATTGGGCTTTTCATCCGAGTTTCCTTTCCATGGACTAGGTGTCTCTGTGTCCTTTGTTCCATCACGAGGTTGGTTGAATGAATGATTTTGGCCAGCCCCATTTAAGAGCAATTTACTGCTCCTGTCCAAGGATCTTGTGCCCCCATCAAACGACTTTGATGTTCCTTTAGCATGCTTCAGCACTGAAAGAGTGCTAGAGGACAAAGATCTTGACTGAGTTCTCTTGGACAAAAAGCCATTGGAGGTCAATTTTGAGATGTTATCAGCACCACCTAAGGACTGCCGACGAGAAGGCCCATTGCTTATACCCCTTCCCTCTGGCATACTACGATTATTACTTGAAGACCCTCTTAGGCTCTCTTCAAGCACTTTAAGACGCAGCTGATATTTCTCCTGAAAAAGGCCAAGAGCATAGCTTACTTCCAGAACAAGGAGATGAAACAAGACAAGCAGCAAAAAATCCTCAGCTGAAAAAAATCAAATCCTCACTTTCAACTGTGCTTCTGACTTTGCAGTCCTCTCTGTTATAGCAAGCTTGTCACGAAGTTGCTGCATTTCTCCCTGTCATAATAGTGTCATCTAACATTGGTGAGGATTGAAAAGTGCAAGGCATTTTACGAACAAAGAAACTTCCAAACAGAGCTTAAACAATAGAAAGAAACGAAACCAAGTTCAACAAAAACCTGCAAAAATCTTCGCTCTTCAAGCCATTGTTTTACAGGCATCACTTTGTCATTAGCATCTTTCCACTCATTTGCTACTACTGTGGCCACTCTGTTTGCTGTTACCTTTGCACGGGCCAATTCCCGGTCAAGAGTTTTTCTTTCCTCCTGCAAAACACAATAACAAGCAGGCCATATTTAGGGCAGCTTACAAAGCATGCCAACCAAGAGGCCCAGCAAAATTCTATTGAGCATTACATTCATCTCCTGAACTTTCCGCTGGTAGTCCCTCACAGCATTTGCTGCTGCACCACCAGCAAGAACAGCCTCTTCCAGTTCCCTTACAGTCTGAGTCAGTTTTTCAACCTCTGCTACCTTTTGTCTATGCATTTTGTCCAAGATTTTGTTTTCTTCCTGCAAGCACAAACAGTAGATAGTGCGTGCACATTTTATATACTAGGGATATCAAATATCCTTTCTCATTTTATACACTAAGGAAAACAAACACCCCTTCCAACAAATTCATAAAAGAAGAATGAAGATTATCATGCAAGCTTGCAATACCTGACAAATTTCTATCTGCTTCATTAACTCCTGGTTCTTATTTTGGAGATCATCCACCATGGAGGCCTTAGCCAAGGCAACTTGAACTGTTCTCTCAGCCTCGATTAAAGCTGCTTCTTTAGATTTTGTTAGACGATCCAATGCTTTGTTATCATCTTGAAGTTTTGCAATCTTAAAAGGAACCAACAGAACAAAGCAATGAAAAAAAATCATAAATCAACCAACATGTGTCCATGTTGACAAAGAATCACCATTATGCTCAAGGAAAAAATACCTCTTGGCGAGCCAGCTTAAGCTCAGCTTCCAGAGGTGCAAGAATGGCTTCAATTGGAGGCATATCATCATCCTTCTGAGCAGCATGAACTCTACGAAGAGTGGCTTCAGCAGCAAACTGAGCTGCCATAGAGGCCTTCTTCTCATCGTTGATTTTTTTTATTTCAAGATTCTGCAAAACAATATTAATTAAATTTATAATTAGTATCAAGAAAACAGTAAAAAAAAAAAGAATAGAGGAATTGAAAGAGATCCCAAGCAATACCTTGCTTTCTAGAAGTGATTCCATTAACTTGAGCTTCTCGTCCACCTTCGAGAGTTCATCAGTGAGCTACGACACAAAAGAACCCAATAAGATAAAATCGGATCAATTTGGAACACATAGACCGCTACTGAATCATTGAAAGGAAAAAAAATCCTGAACAAAAAAAAATTACAAAAGAAATTGGTCATGTCCATGTCCAGTTAAAAGAAAATCCCATATGACAAAAAAAAATTGCATGTAAGATAAATATATACAATAGACAGAACACCGAGGGACATTTGTGAGAACCAAAAACCTCAGACATCATTTCTCATGCGCATGAGTGTATTCAAGTCCCTTCCAAGCACAGTTCAGAAAACAGTTCTAAGAGATGAATGCAGAAATCTAGCAGTGAAAAACAATAGACATCAATGCTAGAAAAATGATGAAATTTATGAAAAACAATGTGAGTTAAAGAAATAGACGTGAGTTAAAGAAATACAACAGACAAAACATGAACTTTAACGGTCAAACCAGTTTCTAGGTCAGCTTTTTAGCAGTAGAAGTTGAATAATGAATGGAAATTAATTTATGAAAAGGAAAAGAAGAGGGAGAGGAGAGGGCGAGGGTAAACACAGACAACAGAATGGCCTCTGATAACAATCGGTACCAATGCAATTTCCCCATTTAATTAATATAGCTTAACAGTATTATAAAATTACCAAGCAATTATGATATAATATCACCAAAATGAATTAGAAAAGGTTAGCATGCATGGCATATCATTCAAGGAAATGACCTTCTCACCGACTTGAAGGAACATAAGAACCTGAATAAAGAAAATAATATTTGACAAACAGCTATCAGGATCTACATTTCTCACAAGCTAAGCAAAATCGTAAACAAGATCATACGGGTAAAAAAATGCCATCTTCCATTAACTTCAAAGTTAACAGTTGCATCAAGAAAGCACTAGCATAATCAAACATTAATCAATATCTAAAATATTGCAATCAAATTAACTTCAAATAACGGAACAACTTCCAATGACAGTAAAAATCAACAACCAGTAACAAACAGATTGGCCAATTAGCAAAGTTAGTCCTTCAAAAAACAGTTTCAAAACTGAACCCAAACAACCTTAAACAACACTACAAATCACGGAGATAGAGAGTGGAGAAATGACCTCCTCGACAGCCTTCTCTCTAAGTCTCTCAGATAACCTCAACGCCTTGATCTCGGCTTGCGCTTCACCCAACTCTCTATCCTTATCTACACCAAAACAGCGAAGAATAAAGCCACCAATAAATAAATAGATATCATTATTAATGTAATCCAGCTCAAAAAACAGTAGATCGAACCACATTCACACCTCTAACTTCATTCTCAAGCCGATTAAGCTCCAGCTTAACCGGATCCGACCCATGAAGCAACGTCATGAACTCATTGTCTGCATCAAAGCTAGGCCTGACCGAAGCCCGCCTCCTCGACGAGCTCTTCGGCCCTTCCTTAAAAGATCCAGACACAGTTAGCGGCGTCGGCGTCGTGGCCGTACCTCCACCATTAACCTCGAGAACCGCCGTCCCCTCGCCGTAAACCCCCGCCATATCCTCCGATCTAATACTCGTGCCTACCTCCCGCCACTCACTTCCATATGCAGTAGCAAGATCCAAATGTTCTAGTAAAAAGAGATTTTTGTTTCAAATCTATAGCAGCTGCAGATATTTTCTAGAGAGAGGAAGGAAAGTGAAGTGTTTATGTGTTTCTCTCCAGTCTAATACTCGTGCCTACCTCCCGCCACTCACTTCCATATGCAGTAGCAAGATCCAAATGTACTAGTAAAAAGAGATTTTTGTTTCAAATCTATAGCAGCTGCAGATATTTTCTAGAGAGAGGAAGGAAAGTGAAGTGTTTATGTGTTTCTCTCCAGCGGCTCACATCTGGTAATTACTAAGACTGTAGAGATAAGTAGAGAGAGAAAGGGGGAAGGGAAAGAGAGGAGAGAGTTATTTCATTTATATTTATATTTATATTTTTTTGTATTTGTTTCTCTCTCTAGAGTGTGATGGGGCTGTGATTTAAATCTCGACGAGTAGATGTGTTTGTTGTTATTAAACAGTGATAAAGTGTGTGCTCTGTTTTGCGCTTTCTTGAGAAAAAGAGAGAGAGAGGGACGCTTTGCTGTTATCAGACAGGCTCTACTCATCAGTGTATGATAGGACAGTAAACTATGGGAAAACCTCATATCAGTACTCTAACTATGTGACATTTGCGTCTTCAGCCCTCGAACTTCCCATTTTTCCTATCCTATCCTCCATCCATGTGTATCATTCCTCAGTCATATCCTTCTCTAAAAATACTTTTTGATGGAATTAAATGGTTTACGGGGCTAGTCATGTCTTTTCCAACCAATTCCAGTGTTTTTCTGTTTTTAGAGTGGGAGTAGTTAAATATTGTTTTTAATTCAGGACAAGTTAAGGTAGATTTAAGACACCATTAGAGCAATTTTATGCTCTCAATATACATTTGTTCTTAAACATGATGAAGGAGAAGATGGTATTTAGGTGTCTACAGTTTTTTTAAAAAAATAGGCTCAAATGGAGAACATACGATCGGCACATGCACTCTTTAGTGTCGTCTCCAATTGTAACAGTAAAATGTTAAGATAGAGGAATTGTACCTAGATGAGGGACCAGTTTGATCAAATCTATAGTCGTGGACTTAATTTGTTAAAAATATATATAGCTGAAGACTGATCTGAGGTTTTTCTTTGTTCTTTTCCTGATTCATTTGTTTTTTTTTCCTCTCTCTCTTCATATGGTTTTGTTTTGTTTCGGGGTGAGGTTTTTGTTTTAGGGTAACTGTGCGGGGTGCGTGCTGCGCACATATTCTCTGGGGAGGGAAATCTAGGCAAATGGCAAGGTGTGCGCAATGAGCACAACCGCGCGTTTTAGTAGCATTTCCTATCCATGGGTTTTTTATTTTTGCCTTGCCTTGCCCACCGCTAGATTTTGGCATCCAAATTGAAAATGGTCGCGAGTTTCTATGGAAAGGATTTGAGTGGATTTGATCTTTCATTGACTTCTGAAAATAATCTAAGCTTTCCAGAATTATAAAACAAATAAAATTCAATGTATCGGAATTTTTTTTCTCCAGTATCATTTTAAATATTGTAGAAAATATTTCAATCAAAACAGTGGTTTACAGACATAAATTTTGAGAAATAGGAAAAAAAAAAGAGGAAAAAACACTATACTTGTTTATTTGTTGTTATATTGTTACCTTGGTGTTACAGCAGCTAGATAGAGTTAGAATAGATGATTAGCTTGCGGAATGCAGCGGATCTAGTCTCTTTTTTTTTCTCAAGGTAAGATTTTTTTTAGATATTACTTATGTATTTTATGGTAAAAAAATTAATTACTTAGATAATATTTTTAAATATTAGGATTATGTCGTATTATATATATATATATATATTAAAAAATAAATTAACCTATTAGATTTATGATTTATATTATAAAATCTCAACTTCAATTCAACATACCATTAAAGGGTAAAATTAAAAAAACAATAATATGGATCAACCTAAATTAAAATAAAATGTAAAATATAATTATTAATCAATAAAATATTAAATAATAAAATTAAAACAATCAATTAAAAACACAATAAAAAATAATTCAAATAAACATAGATTAATATATTATATTCATAATTATCATATTCATAATTTTAATAACAAGATTATATTCATAACTTTAATAACAAGATTGATATAATTATATAAAAAATACAATATTTAATTTTATCGAATGTAGTGTGAAAAGTTAAAATCAAAAGAAATGAGATAACCCCAATTAAAAAATAATTTTTTTATAAAATTAAATTTCTATATTTAATATTGAATTATATTTTTCAAAAAAAAAATAGAACAATAACCGGAGAGTGGCACTGAAAAGAAAAGAAAAGGTAGAGATAGGCAAAGTAATGTTTCAATAAACAGTACTTCATGAGCAGGGTATACAGTGACTAGTCAACTGAATTATAAATTTGAGAAAAAAAAATAAAAAATTGAAGAATAACACTGAAAAGAAAAGGAAAACAACTAAAAATAAACAAAGCAATATTTTAACAAACAGTAATTTACGAGCATGGGTATAGTGATTTAACTATGCTTTTAGGTTTTGTTAAATATAGAGCTTGGTATATATACTCTGACGCAGTGCACGGGCTTAGAGGGGATCGTGCTTGATTCGTTTAATCTCGTGTTGGTTTTACTATATTATTCCTTATACTTCACGCATTTATTCTTGCTATAAAGAAGAGGCTTGGCCTGTGTTCTTATACAGCTCGAATAATTACTGGTAGCTGAGCTACAAATTCATCGGCTGTACGTGGAATAAAGAGTGTGTTTGGCAGTGATCGGCTGTACGTGGAATAAAGAGTGTGTTTGATAGGGTTGTAATGATTATTTTTAAAATAATTTTTTATGTTGAAATATATATCAATAATATTTTTTTATTTTTTAAAAATTATTTTTAACATCATCATATCCAAACAATCCAAAACATACAAATCATATTAAATTTTAATAAAAATAAAAAATAAAGTTTTTTAAATTTTTTAAAAATACAAATTTAACCGGGTTATCAATCACTGCCCAACCCCGACAGTAACAAGGTGAGAAGGCATAAAGGAATACTTCCTCGAGAAATTTCGAGCTCAGCTATGGAAAGTAAAACCCTTGTCAATTTCTCAGCCCAGCGTGAATTATATTAAACTAATATCTATATTTTTTCCCCCTTAAAAATTACTTTACTATATATATATATATATATCGCTTCCAATAGAACCAGTTCATGGTTCGAGTTTTGAGTTTAGCGTGACAAAAGGCATAGTTTGTCATACTCGGGTTGAACCTTGAGCACGCTACATGGTCTGGCTTACCTCACAAGTGACAATAAGAGCGCAAGGGGTCAGTTTTAAAGATTTTTTTGAGTTTGTCGTCTTCTACAGAAAAATAAATAAACTAGGGCAACGGGTGTATGAAGATTTACGTATCCACACATTGTCAATTATCAGAATCAAGATTTAAAATAACTTTACATTTAAAGAGAACCTGACGTAAATTACTATGTCAATTTTGCAAAGAGTCGGGGCTGAAAGGAGATTTAAAATCTATTTTTTACTTGCGTTTTAAAAATATATTTAAAAATTTTAATTTTTTATTTTAAATTAATATTTTTATATTATTTTAAAAAGCAATTATTGGTGCAATCTCTATAAATGAATATGTAACTTGGTGAAACGCGGTGCAGGAGCAGAGAACACATATAGTTTCGGGGACGTTTGACATTGGAGTGTTGTTATGATAGATTTTTAAAATATTTTTATTTAAAAATATATTTTTTAATATTTTTTAAAAATATTTTTAACATGAGTATATAAAAATAATTTAAAATACTAAAAAAAATTATTTAAAAAAAAATACTTTTAAAAAAAATCTCAATCATAAAAATCATAATAAATCACAGTCTTCAATTGCTTAGCACGACAGCAGGCACTACTTGCAAGCAGACCCATGAAGGAATAGATTCGTTTTTTTGTCTTGAAATGGCTCCGGTGTTCTGTCTCTCCGAGCTGTAAAATCCTTTTTTGCTAGTTTAATCTTCTTCTTCCCCCCCTTGAACTCTTTCGAGCAAGATTTTGCACTTCGTTTGGTGGGGCTTCCTTTTTCCAGCAAGAATACTCGTCAAGGTAAAGAGAAGGACCAAGCAGGAAGCACCTAAGGGGAAGAAAGTGACAATGGTGTAGCTCCAAACTATCTAGAAAAAAGATAAAACGCTCCGAGGAGCAGATCTTAATTTCTTAGATGAAATAACTCCTGACTTTGCTTCTTGGCAATGTTAATCTAGTGATCTAGACTCCCATTCTCTCAGGCAATTGAATGCTCTTGTTGATCCCGACCCACCACATTCCTCCAAATGGAAATTGCTTGCACCAGATTACTTGACATCTGACTTCTCCCTCCAGAAATAGATCTTCTTTAGAGCTGAATCAAGCTGTTTCGAAATTAAAGAAACTTAAGTTCGGAATGAACCAAGTTTACCTTTCCAAGCATTATATATATTATGTGAAATACATCTCAAGTCTTTTAGCTAGAATAATAATCACGTTACCACGATACGATGCTAGAATCTCAAGCGAGACAACAGGAGAAATAATGTATTATGGAGGCGCGGGCATGCACGATAACTTAAATTTAAGAATTTACTCAGAATGGATTTATTATCTGAGTTCGAATAAACGAAAATTGATGTAATGATATTCTTTTATGTACGCACTGGGAAAATTTCACATGGAATAAATAAATAATATAAAATAATATACAGTAAATATTTCATGTAAATAACTGGCTTCGAGTGGCTGTAACAATGTAGTGTTTGGTTATTTAAAAAACCACATTTTCTTTCACTCTGTTGCTGAAAAAAAATCCAACTAATTAAGTTATTTGATTTTTTTAAAATAAAATATTTAAGGTTTTAGTATTTATTATGTGGTTTTTCAGCATTCGTATTTGAAACTTCAATAATGTTAAATTTCATTAATTTATTTATTGTAATCACTGCGGGTGCTAAAATCCTTGACATGCTCGTGGTGATTCAGAGGCGTTTGTTTTATACAAAATACTCTACTTACTGTGTTTTCTTTTATTCTTTTTTATATAATATATTCTACAACAATTTTAGTCAATTAAAAATAGTATACACAGTCAATCTCTTAAATTTATTCATAAAAAAAAAAACTTTCCAAGGTTTCGTATATATTTCACAAACAATAATCTATTTAAGGTATTGTTCAACCATTTCAATCCCTAATTTTATTATTATTATCACCATTACCTCATTAATATGATCTGATGCTATTGTTATTATTTTCATCATCACTGCAACCCTAATCTTTACTCAATCGCAACAATTTCATTACCATTATTTTTACTCGTTACATTATTATTATCATAGCAATACCCACCACCACCATATCATAATCATAAAACATTATCTTAAGCTGTAGGCATTATAATTTTCATATAATTACTTATCGATATTTTACATGTAAAATATTACCAAACAAGTGTCACAAGAATGTGTCTGGTAATATATTTGAAAGTAATTTTTAAAATTATTTTTATATGAGAAAAACATTAATTTAGTATTTTTTTTTCAAGAAAAACACACCTTAAATGTAATGTCAAACGATATAGTATAATTTAGATATTGATTTAAGGTTTGCACAAACTTTTTCCCAAAGCTGTTCGATGGTTCCTGGATATGGCCTGGGAAGAAGATCGTGGGTTTAGTCGTTTTCTCAACCAAACGAAAAAACTTGCATCTGTCGGGGGAAATCGATAAAGACAATTCTCGTTCTGTGCAAATTCACTACGGGCCAACCTAAAATTTGATTTTCATGCTCGTTTCTCGTGCGCAGCAAGTGACTGGGCAACTCGATGGCAAATCATAGAATTTAGCAGAATTCTCTGCTCGCGCACGTAAGATTTCTTATAACCCAGGGCCAGAAAATAATTATCCATTTCTTAATAGAGCTGCTGGGCCTCGAATGGTCAAACTCAATCAGAGCACCATGTACGGGGATGATAAAGTTTCTCAGTTTGTTTGATTTTTATTTTTGGATCTTGGTTCTTGGTTGGTAGCCCTTCCAGACCAAATACAGGTTCATTGGAGGCACATGTAAAGATGACGGACAGTCCATTGTTGGGATTTTGTTTTTTAATAGGGTGTTTGTTTTGGTGGTTGGTCTGAGTGTTTAATTTTTATTTTTATTTTAATTTAATGTATTGATAATAATAATAATATATTATTTTAATATAGCAAAAAAATATTTTTAAAAATAACATATATAACATTTACGAACACCCTCTAACCATAAATAAACAAGAATAGCCATACATAATTCACACGCGAGAATGCTCAACTGTCAGACGAAAGCCATGCGCACCGTGTTAAGTCACACTCATATAACAGGACCAAATACTTGGCCTCCGTCACGTTCATTCTACACAGTACACGCAGATCGTGGTCTTGATGCTAGTCAGAGCGGACAATCGTTAATTTGAAGTCTCAAATGTCCTAAAATCAAAGTTGAGACTCGGTAAAACTGAACGAGTTCGAAGGACAGTCGTGGACTCGTGGCTATATTTCTCATTCTAAGTTCGACAATTAAAATCCTAAAAAAATTGTTTTCCTGGAGGGAGGGAGGGAACTAACATGACAACGAATTCAACTTCTTTGAAACCGGATTTCATCTCTTCTAGATATGTAACAGGGCGAGTTCCTGCGCGATGCAGCGGGTTATAACATGAATAGTACAGGAAAGAAAAACAGGTAATAGATGATTCGGACGTCTTAATATAAAAAATATTATTGTAATATATTTTCTAATAATTTTTTTTAAACAGGAAAGAAAAACAGGTAATAGATGATTTGGATGTGTTAATATAAAAAGTAATTTTAAAAAATATTATTTTAATATATTTTCTAATAATTTTTTTTTAAAAAACAACTATTCCCACGTTCTCAACACCTTCTTAATAGCATACATCCATGAACACCAAACCATGGTTTTCCAACATGAAACTCACAATTGCGTTTTATCATATGTCAACTGCAACATAGCCGACGCAAACCAACCACTCCAGCACCGTGAAGGTGATCTTCTTAGTTGTATGGTTGAAGAATAAGACATAAGGTTCTGCTGACATGCTGCAGTAAAATGGAACCTCCATCTCAACTCTGTAAATGGAGTTGAAGGCTCCGGCATTGTTAACTGTTCTAGCAAGGGTAACGGAGTTTATAAGATTTGGTATGGTTATGAAAGGCAGATTAATGTTTTATAATGGATGGCCCTTCAGTGGGGCATTCTTTGGACTTTCCTGTTAACCTAGAGATAACAGTGTTGTTGGAGTCCATGGCACAGAGGTAATTCATGTAGTCGTCTGGACCCATGTCATACACTAAGTCTAGGAGTGCTGCAACATTTGGATTGGAAAACTTGACTGATTATTTCTTCATTCTTCATCAAGATTTTGAAGAATAAATAGAGTCAGAGAAACCTGCATAGATAAAGTTGTAAATGTGATCACATTGCTAAGACAATTCAGATAACCAAAAGGTAAAATATGGATACCAGTTGTGACAATTGCAAATTTAATGGTTGTTGGCATCCAATCAGGATGGATTTCTTCAAGAAGAGCCGCTATTCATGAGACATGAGGGGTTGCCATTGATGTTCCAGAATGCATGATATATCCACCATTCTAGAATCGATCAAGAGGAGACGTAGCATCTAAAATTTCACCCCAGGTGCAGCTATATCAGGCCATGCCACACAGAAACTATCAGATTATGCAACGCAATGCTTTGGAATTATGCTCAAATATATGGCCCAAGTTGTGACCTGCATCCTGCGGGTAACATGGACACATGATTGAAGACATGAGATTTATCTAACTGGAACAGAAGGATAAAAAAGGCAAGGTATGTTCATTTTAATTTGTTTTTAGGATATTGATTCCCATTATTTTGAAGAACGAAAGTTATGAATTCTCCTGATTATTACAAATGTCTGGCTTTAAAGTGTTGGATTTTTATGAAACTTGTTCCAAAATGATTGCTAATTATCTTTATGCTCAGCTAAGTCGAAATGTAAATCTTTGATTGAAGTATTGTTACCTTCAAAATTGAAGGAGCAATTGAATTGGGTCATCTAGATGAGAATCGTGTCACCTTCGCCAACACAAGCTTGCATACAATTGTTTTAGAGGGCTCAATCTTATAACAAGAGATCTGCATATTAGCAATCAAACAGATGACCAAGGACCAAAAGAGATAAGAGTTGCGAGAATATTTACTCTGTTTGCTTCTCATCACCTAAATTCTACGTGTCCATCATGATATAATTAGACTATGTTTGAAATTCCAATATACAAATTGATTTAATGTCATGGATTATCAGCTATACCTTCAGAACTTCCATTTTTTGTTCATAAATAAAGCTTACAGGTTTATGTGGATGGACATCATTCATATACATAGATAACACACCAGCCACTGCAGGAAGAGAATGCAAACCCCCATAGCAGCTGTGCAGAAAGAAAGAAGGCAACCACCTAATTAGTCATTGTCAAAAGAGTTATCACGCAGGTTAACTCAAGTAGCAGCTGCAGCTACTCCAAGATGATTGAATCACAGCCAAACAAAACCAATATGCAATAGAGTTTGAGAAAAAAGAAAGAAACAAAAAGCAGAGGTAGAAGCAATTGAACTCACTACAATGAGTCCTCGAAGGAAATGATAGCAGGGTAAGAATAAAAACTCACAGGCAATGAAACCCCAAAATAAAGCCAACAGTAAGAATAAAAACTCACAGGCAATGAAACGCCAAAATAAAGCCAACGTAGGAAAGAAACCAAGAGAGAACTGAACTTTTTGGGGAGAGAAAGCAACAAATTAAAACCTGGTTTTCTCTTAAAAGATAAACAAAAAAACAGATAACTGGACATGATGGAAAAGCAAGTAACTTTCTCTTAAAAGATAAACAAAAAAACAGACAACTTGACATGATGGAAAAGCAAGGAGGCAATAGCCAAGATGGCTACAAAAAACATAGCAGCTCCTTCCCAGACGAAATGACATGGATTGGCAGCATTGTACTGAACAAAAATAAACAGAAGCAAACCAATCAAAATTGAAAATAATGCATTACTTAACCTTGGCACATGCACACCATACCTAGACATCCTCCCTACAAAGAAGATGGAATGGCTAACCCAGAAAACGAGGGACACACGGCCACCATGTTCAATCAGCACCTCCTCCAACACAAAATGGCTTCCTGCACAACTTGCCAACTTGGGAATGCATTTCATGGGCAATCATTCAATTACAGCAATCAAGCAAAGCCCAAGAGAAAAGGTTGAACATGCCTCTCGCCCAAGCTCGCTGACAGAAATTGAACTGAAAGGAATGAAAGTAAGTTAGTCGAGATGCAGTCGGGAACTATTATGATGAATAGCAGATTGTCTCTTGATGTACAGTGGATTCACCGATTCTTTTAGGTTTCTGCTGTCCACATGTTTGCGTGGAAATAATATTATTTTCTAGACAAAGTGTTTGCATGGAGTCCTATAATCTTTACCCTTTTTCTTGAGCTGTCCACGATATTTCTCCAATGCCTTTTAGTTTTTTATTTTATTTTTAATGTAAGGTAGCATTTCGATACAACGTGAATAAAAACCAGAGTTTTTCATCCCTCAAGAATACAATCCTAGACTCTGGCATTTCTAAAAATTTCATTAACAATTTATTCAAGGTTTAAACTGACCTCTAGCTAGAAAAGAATATATATCTAAGCAAAAAAAAAAATTAATTTAAAATTAGCTACAAAGATAATTAAAATAGCAAAAAATGTCATATTTTGAGTTTAATTCAAGGTCTTGGAGACCGGTCAAGTATCCGAGCAATACTTCAGTATAATTATACATGCAAAATCATTTAATAAAATCTAAATCCGATTAAACAATCAGATTTAATGTTATGACTGTTTTTTTTTTATTAGAATACTTTTGAAGGCTTTTTGCAAGTTTTAATTCATCTATTTAGTACATGAATATATTCATAAATATATCACATTTGGTTCGGGTACATGATAAAATATGCATGCATAAGACAAAATAAACCATATTTTGTTAGCAACGACGAGATAAAATTCAAAATCATCCCTGTCTCAAGATCAAAAATGAATGAAATTTGCTATACTCTTTTTTTTCTAGAAGAAATGCGGGGCAAAGACGGGGATCGAAAAATTAATAAATAAGAGGAGGAATACAAGGAAAAGGGAGAAAATTGCGGTGACAATTTTTTCCACGACAATAATAAGGGTGTTTTTGGTATTGAGGTTGCTATTGTAGTTGTGGTTTTAAAAAAGTTGTTTTAAAAAAAACACTTTTAATTGAGGTTAGTTTGGAAAAATATATGTTTGGTTAAAACTGTGGTTGAAATTGAGGTTGAACAAAAGGCAGTTTAAAGTGTTTGGTAACCATTTATGCAGTGCAAACTGCGTTTTCAAAAAATGTTAATATGTTTTTTCAGAATAAAATTTTTTAATTTGATTTTTCTACGTTCCAGATCGTTGTCGTGTGCCAGTCGCAACAATAATTTTTTACAACGTGAAAAAAATATTATATTACTGCTTCGTTAATGAAAAGCTTTATAATCCCATACAAGCATTAAGTACTGTTATTACATCATTAATCAAACAAGACATTATATAAATTCTGCTTTATTGTTCCATCAAACTATTTGCAATCTCATCACGTACGAAATTCATCCTACTTTGCCTACTGTTTCCAATGCTTTCAGAGCGTGCTACAACATCTGGTAAAATATCATCAGGTACATAACTGGGATTGCGATCAAATTCCGCAAATGCAACATCATCATGCGATCTTTTTCTAATGTAATTATGTAGTGCCATTGATGCAACTACAAATTCAACTTGCATTTTGTATGGATAAGCATATATGTTTTGTAAAATCCTCCACCTTTGTTTCCATACTCCAAAAGATCGTTCAATGACATTACGTAGCGATGAATGTGCACGGT
The DNA here is from genome assembly GCF_000495115.2 of Populus euphratica. Taxonomy (NCBI): domain Eukaryota; kingdom Viridiplantae; phylum Streptophyta; class Magnoliopsida; order Malpighiales; family Salicaceae; genus Populus; species Populus euphratica. Next base: position 6,706,748 of record NW_011499845.1, on the reverse strand, counting down.
TAAAAACTTCTTGCCGATTTCTAGGTTGTCCACGACACCTAAAATCTTGTAAGTGATATCTCTCACCTTTATATGGACCTAAATAACCATACTCATTTGGATATCCAGCATCAATCAAATAGTATTTACCTATAATTAAAAACAACATCAAAATTTGTCATGTAATTAGTAAATAAAAAAACAAATTTTATACCTAAGAACATAACAAGTTATGTTGTATACCTACCTTCTGGTGGTGTAGGGAATTTTATATTTATATTCTTAATAGCCTCATGAAAAATACGTGTGTCGTGAGCACTGCCTTCCCATCATGCCTACACAAACATGAATCGCATGTCAAAATTACAAGTCGCCATTATGTTTTGAGTCGGAACACCTTTTCTTCCGATAAATGGAATTTGATTTTCAGTTGATATACAAGCCCGCACATATGTTCCATCAATTGCACCAATACAATTCTGACAACAAAAAAAAACAAAAACCATTGACAATATGATATTGTTATTTACTAACATGCATAAATCAATTTTTGAATTGAATACTAACAATAAAAACACAAATATTTTTCGTACCTTGAAATGCAACATATATTTAGGATCTATTGCAATTTCTCGTGGAGTGCTTGTAAAACTTGGGTCATCTGGTTTTATGACATCGACTGCAAACAAACATACAGCTGCGAGGACTTCTTTAATGCATCTACTAATAGTTTCCCCCGAATGTTGAAATCGCTCTTGCACCTCCCTATTTGAAGCTCCTAGTGCTATTGTATATAGAAATATTGCAACTTTTTCAATCACACTCATCCTTCTTGAAGGCTTCAACCCATACGTTGTTTCTAAATCACTGCCAAGGCTCATCAAAGTTGATGTGCCCATTCTAAACATGTTGACACATCGTTGCTAATGTCCTCGTAAAACTTCAGTTAACCAACGCATACCTGTATTGTATGAAACCATGCATGGTTCTTTATGTATATGATTAACATAATACATGTTTAGTGCCCTAGCTGTGCACACAACTAACTTTTCCCTATCAAATTCTCGCTTCCAAAACAATTCTTCATCAGCATCACTATCATCATTATCGTCATCGTTGTCGTCATCAGTGTCATCGTTGTCGGTGTCGTCGTCGTCATCACCATCCCCTCCCGAGCCACCGTTGTCATCATCACCATGATAATTAACGTGATCAACAACACGATCCATTAAGTTATCATAATCATCATCAAGACCTTCATTGAATATTGCATTTAAACGTGCTTCTTCCATATGTATAATCCTAAATAAATAAACACTTAAATCATGTTAAACAATTTTTTTTTCTCAAATAAAACACAATGTCTAATGTGATACCTGCATGATTAATTTTATATCAAATAACTATTATATTATACTACTTCACACTAAACAAAAATATTGAATTAAAGACGATGAGGGCAGACGATTGCATAGCAACGGCGAGGCAGGTTGGTTATGGTGGCCCTGTTTTTTTCTGAATTTGCTCTACTTTCTTCTCACTACCTCTGCTGCGGTTTTTCCTTGCTGCACTTGTTTCTCCCTGCTCTTGGTGGTGCTGTTGTTGGCGACGATGAGGGCAAACAATTACTGTGATGGCAATGAGGAATGTTGGTGGTGGTTGCCCTCTGTTTATCCCGTGGCTGCATTTTCTATCCGCTGAGTTTGTTCCCCTACATTTCTATATTCGCTGGTTGCCCTTTGTTTTCTCTTCTTTTAATTAAGCATTTCTGTGTCTACATTTCTGTGAGGTTGCTTCTTCTTTTCCCAAATTATTTTGTTCCAGCATTGTCATAGAGGCTCGGTATTCAACAAGCCGTGTTAATTACCTTTTCTCTTCTGTAAACTAAAGTGCAAGGTGAGTAACAGTTTATCGTAGTGTACCATAACTTGTTTTTGCATGTGAATTATATTTTGGAATTATATTTTGAATCTTGTATTTGTTTGTATCTTTACTTTTTTTTTTTCTTATGTAACGAAAGTGAAAGGTTGGGAGCGGTTTACCGCAGTGTACCACTTAGCTTGTTTTTGCATATGAATTGTATTTTAAATCCTTGTATTTTTTCGTTTCTTCACGTTTTATTTTCTGTAACCAAAGTATGTGCAAAGCAAGAGTAGTTCTATTACAGTGTACTAGTTAGCTAATATTTACATGTGAATTATATTTTGAATTCTTGAATTTTTTATTTCAAAATTTTTAATATGTTTTACATTTTGTATATTTTTCCCCTTATTGTTAATGCACATTACGTGTATTTAGAAATATAAATTAATAGGTTAACAAGCTTCTAAACTACAATTTATATTTCTAACCCAAATCAAAACAAAAAAAAAGTTGATTTATCTTTTAAAATGAATGTATAATTGGCTTTTCCAAGCAGTATAATTTATAATTAAGCAATATTAATATCAATAATTTAACAATCATTTGTTTGCATTTTCTACCGGTTGCATTCAAGCATGCATATTTTGTAAACTATAAAAGCATTGTCCACATCATATTACATTACAAATACATAGAAACTTTCAGGATTGCAATTCATAATACGTAGAACGTATCGAATAACACTACAACTTTTCGAACAATTCTGGCTGATTATCATCTTCAGATCTCTGAAAAAATACATAATTGTCAAGACATTTTAAAACATGTTAGATAACAATTTAGATAATAATATTATCAATAAATTTATAAAAGCATGCATTCGGGATCAATAAATACCTCCCCGTCTATGGTACCTCACGCCGTGTAAACATTTTCTGCAACCATTTCATCTTGTTTTCAAGACTACCCATACTGAACCATATTTCTCTATTCCTTCTCATACCCAAGAACTCAGTAGCATACGTATGAAAATCATCACCAATATGAACTCCTTCTATTGAGTGCAGCTCAGTCATAACCTCAAGAATACTACACCCTTTCTTATCTCTACATATAGATGTGGAATCACTATTGTTTGACATACTTTCAACCATATTATCAAACCGTGATAGTAGCTGCATCCCAATTCCAGAACTTCTTTTCTTTTTCCTGATTGAACGTCAAGATGTTGTCTTTCTTTTCTCTTTCCACTACTGCGTGTGTTGCTACTGCTTGACATATTAACCCCTCTAACCATGTTGCACACATCATCGGTGAAATTTAGAATTCCATCGTCTTCTGAATCACCGCTTCCTTCTTCCAAATCAGGTTGTTCGTCATTGGCATTTGGATCCTCAACAACACCAACATTATCATCACGACGAATTCCAACTGATGGTGCCCATGCATACTATCCAGTAGCAACAATGTTGGTGAACATTCTGTCGAACTTCAACCGTAAAGACGGTTCGATACCTGCTTGCCTAAACTTTTTTGCACCTCTTATTTCCTACACAAAACATTTAGAATTATTTAATGTATCTTGCCTAAATATTTTGGTAATTACTGAACTGAGATTTAACGAAATTAAAAATTAAGGAGCAGCAAAATAACCTGAATTTTTATTTTCCACCACTCATCACTTGCGGAAATTGTCTCTAATTCTGCACTCCAGCCCACACCAGTTTCTGAAATGAGCTTCGTCCATATCCTCCAATCCTTTTTGCAGCCATCCCATTTGTTCTTCAGTTGTGCCTTTATGAATGCGTGATCAGTTATTTCTTTGAAAGATGTTTGCAAATATTTCCAACTGGCCTTATCGAAATGAGTATTCGGTCTCATTCCCATGTCAATGGCCTTGATGCAAAGGTCACAAAAGACATGCAACATTTCTTTATTCCAGGCAGCTTTATCAATAATTTCTGGATTATCCATTCCTATTTGGATAACATATTTGCAAGCAAACATCATGAATTTTTATAACATGCTAATCATTTGCGTAATATTGGAAGGAAGTTTATATGACATGCAATAGTGTACTATAACTAGTACTGTAAAGAACAATTACATTCAAAGTTGATTATATTATACTATTTTGAACTTATTATATTGTGTAAAGTTCTCCATTCACTTACAAGTGATTACCATTCCATAACAATTATAGTCATTCCATACAATATGTATGTATCCTACAAACAGCACACATCAATACTGCACATCTTCATACATCATCAAGGTAATTGAAATTCATTAGTAGTCAGCTCAGTTTCCAGCCGAAAGCATAAACATATCAAACAGATTCTAAACATTTTTTTTTCTATGACCATCACCTCCTAGTTCTCAAATC
>NW_011499845.1:6668199-6702175 GCF_000495115.2 Populus euphratica | reverse complement strand
AGGGAGGCGTAAAATTTTAACAAAAAACATACTCTCTACTGTAGAACTGTCTCCTTTTTGTCCAAGTAATTTCTCGTCCCCTTGTTCTTTTGCCTCTCAAAGAAATCGGCTCTGCAAGCATGACAACAACAATCCCGAACATATTGTGAGAAGAAATACAAATGGGAAAATTATTTTAACATGCTACAGATGAACTTCAAAATTAAACAAATGGCAATATACCTTTATATTGAGCAGATCTACAACATCAAGCGCATGGCAAGCCGTTTCGGGTAGAAAAACAGAAGGGGCAATTATTTTTTTACAATAGATGAGACAATTGTTTTTGTCGTGTGTGTGTTTGTGAGCTCACCCAGTTTTTAAATGACAGGGAGGAGGGACACAGTGGCGACGACTGTAATTTTACAGCAACCTCACAAGCTCCGGAGCTTAGCAAAAAAAGATAAAAATGGAGGAGGGATCTGCTAGGTGGGAAGTAAGGATGATGAACAGTGAATGAAGTATACTCTCATTGACGCTATGGAACTTGTGAACGGTAAAATAGGATTCCTTGAATTTTTTGATAGTGGATGAGTGAGGAGGAGAATATTTGAGGAGCCATTTCAATTGATTTGCAGAGGAGTTTTGATGGGAGAGCAGGGGTGTGTTAATTATCCAACGACTTTTTTATTTTTACAGTGTCGGTGGGTTGCTTGAGGTTGCTGTTGGAAAAAAGCAGCTACTTGCCACTTTTTTCCAACCACAGGTTCAACCATTAGGGGGTGGGTCCCATCATTTTGAACCCACGTTTTAAACATAACCAAACATGTAATTTTTGCGTTTTGGCTATACCTCAGTTCCTGCCGTATTACCAAACGACACCTAAATGAGTGCGTGGCTTCATTGTTTTATATTGTTATTTAAGCTTCTCTTTGCTTCTTCTTTTTTTCAATTGCCCCCCTCTCTAATTTTCTTTTTCCATTCCCCTCATTTTTTTTATTTCACTTTTCATTTTTTTCTCTCAAATCCATCCTTTTATTCTTCTCAGCAGTTGCCTGATTGCCTTGAGATTGACCAACTCTAGTGAATCATATTAATGTAATTTTCAAGTAATTTAATTTTTTTGTGTCGGAGAAAAAGTTGGGTCAAAATATTTCAATATCATTAGTTTTTTTAATTTTATTTTCAAAGTTTTCTTACCAATTAATCAAGTTATCTCTCGACTAGTTAAGTTAGACAATTTCTATATAATTTTTTAAACATAACCAAACATGTAATTTTTGCATTTTGGCTATACCTCAGTTCCTGCCGCATTATGGCTATACCTCAGTTCCTGCCGCATTACCAAACGACACCTAAATGAGTGTGTGGCTTCATTATTTTATATTGTCATTTAAGCTTCTCTTTGCTTCTTTTTTTTTTCAATTGCCCCCCTCTCTAATTTTCTTTTTCCATTCCCCTCATTTTTTTTATTTCACTTTTCATTTTTTTCTCTCAAATCCATCCTTTTATTCTTCTCAGCAGTTGCCTGATTGCCTTGAGATTGACCAACTCTAGTGAATCATATTAATGTAATTTTCAAGTAATGTAATTTTTTTGTGCCGGAGAAAAAGTTGGGTCAAAATATTTCAATATCATTAGTTTTTTTAATTTTATTTTCAAAGTCTTCTTACCAATTAATCAAGTTATCTCTCGACTAGTTAAGTTAGACAATTTCTATATAATTTATTTTTAAACTCAAGTTAGATAAAAAAAAATTAAGTTGATAGGTTTTTTATATTAATTTTATTTTTTTCTTAATTTTATTTTCAAACTATTTTTATTGAAGAACCAATATATTTTTAAACTGGTTAAGTGAATTAAATCATGTCAAGACAGTTTTTATATAATTTAATTTTAAACTTAAATTATATAAGATGTCAAATCAAAAAAATTTAAAATTAAAATGAAAATATTAAATAGCTCTTAATGACCCCGAGTATTTTTCTATTGCATTCAATTATTTTTTACCCATGCAAAGTACATCAATAAACTGGATATTTTACTGTTGAATTTGAAAGATATGAGATTATAGGTATAAAAACTTTTCATGTCAATTAATTGTTTAAAAATAATTCTGAAGGTGATACATGTTATTACCATGTCTTTAGGTGTGTTTAAATATATTTTTCAACGAAAACCAAACCGTGAAAAAATGAGATTCCGAGTGTTTCTGATGTCCATGGGACGAGTGAATTCAGCGCAAATGCCAAATCCCAATGATTAACCGAAGAATGCTTGCACGCTAGCCTACGTCTGCCCGGGCTGGCTTGGTCCAAGCCTTGCCTATTCTTTTAACGTTTATTTTCATTTGCTTTCTTCTTTTATTTTTTTTTATTTTCCAATATGTTTTTTTTAAATAATTGCTACCATTTATCATGTATAATAGCTGACGGTATAAATAGCTATAACAAGCTGATTTTTCACGGAGCCAAAACTTAAATGCAAGCGGTGAAGGTAAATTTGTTTCTCAAAGAAGCAATAATTATATATGATCAGATTCGAGAAAATGAAGAATCTGCTGCAAAAACAATCAATCCATTTCAAAACAAACCACCATGGATTTAAAAGTCAGGCACCTTAAGATGTTAATGGTATAATCTTAAGATTGCATTTCTTGATTATCATTAAAAAAAATAAAAATTAATACCCAATTAACCAGCACATGACTGCTCAACAATAATTTATGACAGCATTCATGGTAACCAATAAGCTCAACCATAATACCATGATATCTCCTTTAATGAAGCCATCACGATCATATATCATAGAAGATAGTACATTGAATGTTGCTAAAATAGATGAATGTATATTTTATTATAGTTTGTATTTAGGACAATCGTTTAAAAATATAATAAAAATTATTTTTTAAAGTATTTTTATTTAAAAATACATCAAAACACTCTTTTTTCAAATACAATTAAGCCGCAATAATTTAGTAACTTTAGTCACAGCTATTCGTCGCTTGTAATGGGCCTCAAACAACTAGTTTTTTTGGCCCGAACAGAGAGCTTCCATCAAAGGTAGCACATGATCACTAATGGAAGTTTGAGTGGAAAAAAAGGAAGGAAGATATCATAAACCATTGAATGATGGAGTTGAATGGATGAGAAACACAGAGCGTGAAAGCACATAAAGCATAGTTGTGAGTATGTTTAAGTACGAAGCGAAAAACATAGAAATCTTGATGTGAGACAGCGATAAAGTTGTAAATAAGCATAATCCATGCTTTATGATATCTTAACATGGAGTGGCTGCCCAAGAAAAGTCGGGAAAACAACAAATAAAACCCCCAACAGCAGGTGCCACGAGCATTTTTTGACAACGAAGGTGCTGAAATGGGGCTGTGTTATGCATGTTCTTATCTGTAAAAAACAACAAAAAAACCACCTATTTTGCCGGACACCTCTCAACCAAGCATCCTCGTCGGAGAGCTAGTCGACCTGTGGAGCATATTTTTAAGCATGAAAGGATGAATAGAAACATAAAGATATGTTGGAAAAGCCAGCTAGCAAGGCTGCCAAATGTAGATGAGTGCTGGGAAAACAAAAACAAAATGGATAAAAAAAGGGAAACGAAGAGATGGGCGTAATGAGTCAAGTTAAGGCAAGTTATAGGCAAAAAAAGAAAATAAAATGTGAGAACAGTGCAGCCGTGCGTGTGACCATTGCTTGAAATGAGAACCATAGCTAAAGTGGTTGTCTTAAGCTAGGAAAGAAACCATGTCTAAAACAATAGTTTTCCAGCTCGACTGAAACAAACAGTGGCTAGGCTAAGAGCAAAAGAAGTTAACACAATCTATCATAATTGTTCTTGACAGAAAACTCATTATGTAATCACCAATGCTTACGTATAAATACAAAGGTCTTGCCTCTTTGCAAATTCTAAGAAAAAACAATCCAAGCAGCTCAAAGGGAGACTTGCTAAATCTGGGTTATACGAATCTCGAAATTTCCTTCCCATTTTCCATCATATCCAAGTAGCAAATCTAGCAAGAGCAAGAATAGGGCAAATCCCAACCTGACTCTAAAATATACAAAAACACAAAAAAATCCCCTGTTTTCAAAAGATTCTCGGGTAATTCCTAATTAAGTGGCCACCCAAAGCTCTAAATACAGGATTCATTCTTGTCATTGGCATTGGTATAAGCTAGAAAATCAAAAAAGCATGAATCAACTCTCAATCTTTTCAAAAAGCATGAATCATAATCTAACAGCGAAAGTAATAAGTAGAAAAGGCAGAGTGAAATAAGGTAATCATGCGAAGCTGATTCGCTGCATGGAATTGCAACGAATCAGGGGCAAAAAAAGCTGATGCAACGGTAAACATTACGGAGAAGTCGCCAAAAAAGTAAGGACATGCTTGAGTAAAACTGGCAGGAGCCATAAAAGTGTGTTCCTAAAGAAATACGCAGCAGTGATTAGCATATACAATCAAGTCTGTAGTATAAATCATTGCAGTATATCAACACCTTAATTTGAATGTGCAGCATCCAACCAAAAAATGTGCAGAGGGATAAAAAAAGCTAATTGTAAAAGTGCGAATGACAGAGAAGGATTCAGTAACATAGATCTCTGCTAGAACGACAAACAGACACAACAACCTCAATACTGTAGACCCAAAGATGGCATGTGATTCTAGAGGCATTGCATGTCAGTACTGTCAAAATGATCTCCAAACTCAAACTCAACATTACAGACACAAAAATGATTTTAGAACAGCAAAAAATAATTCGGAAATGGAGGAAAAAAATGAATGACTTTTCAGATTTTAACTTAACTTTGGAGGTTTTTCAGCTAACATTAAATGCCACCCACCCTCTCTTGTTGTCGAACCCTTCTCTTCCACTCACTGCATTTAAATCTAGCCTCACAGTGTCAAAAGAAAACAAAAGGTGCCGTCTTTTTTTTTGCAGGCAATACTTATGCTTTCTTTTAAGTGTTGCCTACGCAATGTATATTGACTAATCAATTATATCAACTCCGTCACAATCTTCTTTCTTGATCAAAGATGCTATAAAATAAATGGTAAACTTTCATAGAAGTCAGTTCTCTCCAGTGGGTGCTGACCTAAAACTCGTTGAGCTCAGGTTGATAATCAATGTTCTTCACATGAGTTCCACTGTTTATCACAGGACCGGAAGCGTTTCATGTTCCCACACAAATTAAGGGCTGCTGAAGAATTGGATTACTGCTCCTCAATAATGAAAACCAAAGGGATGGGCAGGAGGATAAGAGCAGAAACAAACTTGGACAAACAGAAGCAGAAAAAACAGCGAAAAGAAGGTAGCGGTCCCAACCAAGTGGATGAGATCTCAAGCGCAGGTTAACAGGCTGTTAGGCACCTTTCTTTAGGCCAGCACAGCAAACAAAAACATTTTAATTGGTAAAAAAAATCATAAGTGAACCTGTAAAAACAGTCGCCTATGAAGCAACGGAGGAAAATGAAGCAGTCCTGGCCAAATCTCTTTATTTTATCCAATAAAGTGTCTCAGTGGATATGCGGTAGAAGGCTGAAGTTCTCAAGCTGCAGATCAAAGGGTGTCAGTATGTTCTCTGTCAGCAAGTGGCACAAAAAGCAGCAGGGAAATAAAAAGGCGAAGGAACTCAATGGGAAAAAAAAAATGACACGTCAAAAAAAGAAAAGAACACCTTCATTCGGTTGGAAAGCAATTATATTGGAACAGGGTCAAGAGAAGAAACAACATCACCATAGCATGCATTATATTCATTTCTTACAACATAATAAAGCAATCAAACCATAACAAACAAATCAAACACAAATGAAGCTCTCAATCTATATTTCACAGAAATCCTAAAACTCCATGCTACCAAGTTAAAAGCATGGGACGGAGGTACAATCCAATGGTTCACCAAAACCAATATATATATTAGTAATGGAGTTGGTGTTTAACTTACCTTAACACCTGCATACTCTCCTAACTCAAAAAACCTAGGAATCAGAGAGCTATGCATGACTTAACAATGAACCTGCAAATGCAGGTTACTCGCAAAAAATCCCAAAAACTTTTATACATGTCATGAATTTGAGAGCGCCATAAAATGGTTTAAATATATGGAAAAAAAAACAACAAAAAACAATGTATCAGCCTAGGATCTCAGATATGAAAAGGTGGGGGCAGTTTTATAAAAATACACTGTAACCTCCAAAAGACAAGAAAAAGGATAAAGCCATGCCAAAGTCCATTGAAATGAACAAAAAAACATCGATAAGAATAAGAGTGCAAAAGAAACAAAGAAAAGTACCTCAGATAAATTAGGAATGAAAGAGCCCAAGATAACAGTGGATCAATAGGTAAAAAAGCGCACAACTGAGTTCAGAAAGCTGGCCGATCAAAGACTAAGACAGTTCCATGATCCTCTGCAAAAGACAATTAATCAGTTCCAAAAAAGTCAGGCCCCAGAGACCTCACCAAACTCGCAAGCAGCAAAAAAAAAATACATGTCAGGAACTATTCCTAGGATTAAAACACAACATCCATGAAAGATAAAAAAAACAAAAGAGGACAAAAAAGCCAATCAAGCCACCAAAACATCAAGCAAACATGGGCATAATTAGACCAAGGCAAAAGAAAAAAAAAAAAAAAGGGAAAGAGACGCAGCATAAACGCACAAAAGACCTCCTGAGAAGTTTCCCTCGGAGAAGGATCCAAATATTCAGGTAAAGCCTGGACAAATAATAAAAAAAGAGAGGGAAATTTTACAGTCCAAAGCTAGATAGGCAATCTCTTATCATCATAGAACGCCAAAACAACAAAGCCTCATCAAGCAAGTCACACAGACGCAAAAACTGGCCAGCAAAAGCATACTGATACAGCCATTATAGTCAAGGTACCAGGCTGCCAAAACTGGTTGTTCAAAAAACACTCCCCAAAGCAATTTTTGCACCACAATCTCTATCTTGCTTGCTGACGCCTAACCGATGTTCTATGCGCCACTCCGAACGTTTTAGGTGGCTCTCATTTATTCCTGTTAAATGACAGGAAACTGGAATCTTCTGCCCTGCCAAGCCACGATAAGAACATGGATCCATCCTTAGAAATCCATATTTGTAGTTAACCTTGCTTCGAAAGCATAAGGATCCTTAAAAAACCCTGATCATTGATCCAGTGTTCTCAAAGTAGCAGCTCATCCACACCAGCAAACCTATGTTAACAATCTAAACACTACAAATAATCCATGGTTCAACAACCAATCGAATCCCAATGCAACAGGTAGCATGGAAGCATGATCAGGCAAAAAAGAGAAGGCAATGAAAGAGGAAAAACCTGGCCAAGAAGAACATCCACAAAGGAGACAAAAGCCTCAGCAAGCCTACTGGAAAACTATTCCTATGAGACACTATGAACACAAAACAAGCCAGCATATTCAATGAAAGAAAACCAAAACCTAGGAAGATAACCTCAAAGAAATTAACATCGAAAAAAGAAAGACAGAACCAAGCTAACGATAACAGAGGAAGAAAAGTTGCACAAAAAGATGCACCAGGAGGACCAATGGTAGAAAGCTAAATGAACAAAAAGAGGAAGCAAGCATGTATAGAGGCATGGAAAAAAAAAAAAAACAAATCGAAACACAAATGAGCCTATCTGCACTCCCCAACCCAAAAGAAAGGACGTAAAAGCATGGCGAGCCCAAGGGCAATAGTAGCTGCCATATTTTAAAACCTAGTAAAATAGGACATGAAATGACAACATAGCAAGCACAGGTCAATAAAAAGGGTAGGAAAAGCTAACCAAACCAGAACAGCAGGAAAGAAAACCAAACCTGACAACAACCGAATAGCTGCCATTTTTTAAAACCTAATATAATAGGACATGAAATGACACCATAGCAAGCACAGGTACATAAAAAAGGGTAAGAAAAGCTAACCAAACAAGAACAGCAGGAAAGAAAACCAAACCTGACAACAACCGAATAGCCTCGGAGGACAAATGACAGGAATCAGGAACTGAAACCCCCAAAGCAATTTTCCAGATTAAACAAATCGTCTAATCCCACCCAATAAGCAGCAGCTCTCCCAATGTTGCAGGAGGCCTAAGTAATGCGCATTGAATGTATAATCATGATTAGGGGCGATCTTTACTGAGCCAATACCGATAATCGATAAAAATTTAGCGTAGCCACAATTAAAAAAAAAAAAAAAAGAACTTCAAGCCGCTACCAAGCCCCACCAGCATCGCTGAACAGACGAAAGGAGACCCAAGCCGCAGCAAGCCCAGCTCTCCAGTGGAAGAGGCGCAAACGACTCTTTCAAGCCAGCAGCACCCAAGCCCGGCCAGAGCAGGAAGCACCAGTTGAAGCCTTGAGAAGAAAAGGGCATCTCCAGCCGAAAGTCAAAGCATATTGCAACCAAGACAAATCACCCCAGAGCATGGTAGAGGTAGAGGCGCGAATATCAGTTCTGCAAGTCCACAGTTTACGATTTCAGTTTGGTTTTACGTTTTAAATTTTTTTTAAAAACAATTTAAAAAAAGTTTATTTTTTATTTTAAATTAATATTTTTTAAATAATTTTAATAAATTAATATTAAAATAATTTTTTAAAATAAATAATTTTATTTTAATATATTTTTAAATAAAAATATTTTAAAAAATAATCATTACTATATTTTTAAACTCTCTAACAATCTTCAAATGATTTTAACACGTGATTTAAAAAACAATTAATTTTATTTTAATTTTATTATATATTATATATGCACCATGCTAATAAAATTAAAAATTTATTTAAAAAAAATAAAGTCATTATAACTGAATAGATGATTTGTTTTGTAATGTTATATATATTAATTTACTTTTATTTTTTAATTTTTTTAATAATTTTACTTATCAACAACATTTTTTATATATTTTTTGGTCTAACCAATTTTTAAAATATTTAATTAGAAATATGCATAAGTTTTTTTATTGGAAATTTTTATGACAAAAAAACACATTGTAAAAATATATATACTTTTTTTTTATGAAAAATTAAACTATATAACCCACAATAAAATACCAATTAAATAGCTAACATATACTAAAAAAATTTAATGATTATTTGGAACATAAAAAAGTAAATAATTAAAACTCTTTTGGTGAAATAAAAACTATGGATACAAATATTAATTATTAACAATAATGACTTTTTTTTTCAAAAAAAATTGAAAAAACAAGAAAAATAAAATTTTAAATTAAAATTAAAACTTTTTTAATCAAAAAATTAGAAGGAATTACTATTTGTAGTTCAAAAGGTACGAGAATTACAGAAAATATTTTTTAAAATAATTCCACAAGTATTTTTTTTTCACTTAGGACCCTTTTTTTAATTTTTCTAATAAATTAACTGTTTTAAATTTGATCTTACAAGGGGGGAATTTTTTTATAAAAAAAAATTGCGCTATGGAAGTCCACTATTCATCGAGTCTCGATTTATTACAGTGGTGCGGAGACCGTACTTTTAGTGTTTTATCAATAATAATATGTACTGAGCTAACAAGGAAACAATTCAATTTGTTAATATGAATAAACTAAAAAAATTAAAATTTATTATGGAACTTAGTATCTACCACCTAACCTGTCACCACCCACAACCCACTCTTTTAATCTCCAATAAATAAAATAATTAAAATTTATCTTACGATGTCTTTCTTTTCTATCTAAGAAACTAGGACAACACTGCTCTCATCCACTGAACTCTATCCAAAACATGTCAACCGAGAATGAACCCCACGCGCCACTGCTCCGCCCTCGCCAAGACCCTCCGACCTCCCCAACATCCCGCCAAACCACTCTATCCGCTTTCCTAGGCCGAGCCACCGGACGACGCGGCCCCTCCATGCGGGTAAGAGAAACAGCGGCGCGTGAGCTGGATGACAGACGCGCGGACTGGGGGTACTCGAAGCCGGTTGTGTCATTAGACATGATGTGGAACGCCGCGTTCGTGGTGGTGTCGGTAACGATGCTTCTGGTGACGGTGAAGGAGAGGCCGAACCAACCGATAAGGATATGGATCTGTGGGTACGCGTTGCAGTGTCTGGTGCATGTCGTTTTGGTGTGGCTGGAGTATAGGAGAAGGAATACGCGAAGAGAGAGAGATATAGAGAGCCAGCAACAGTCAACTGAGGAAGAGAATGTTCCTGAGAGTGACGACGAGGATGACAGGGCATCTTTCATTTCTCCTAGATCAAGGTATAAAAATATTTTTTTCCATTTTTTTTGTTGCAATTGTTGGTTTCTGTGCCAATTTAATTGGGATTTTTCTTCTTGTTTTTTTTTAAAGGATGGTTTTTGGGTAGGGTTTTTGTGTCATTTGTTTTCAGGGTCATGATGAGAGTAAAATAATAATGAAACGAAGAGGATGCTTTTCACTTCATTTGTTGCTGGTTTTAGTTTTGTTTTTTGATATGCAGTGCTGCTTTACAGCTGGGCTTGGTTCCTCAGCTCACTTGTTCTTGAGAATTCATATTCCATCAAATTCTTTTCATTGGAAGAAGACTAACACAATATCTAAAGTGTTAAAAGTTCAACAGTGAAATTTTCTTGTTGGTTGGTGAAATGTTGAGGATTACAGTTTTACCGGATGATATCATCCGCGGCACACTTAACCTGCCTTTTCACATAAACTAGTTGGATTTTTATTTGGAAACTCGAAGGAAGGAGTTGTTTTTAGGATTATAAAATCCATTGTGGGATGATTTTGACTAAACTTAAGATGGTGGAAGGTGGTTTTTACACGAAAATGGGATGGATTTTTTTTTTTACTTATTTAATTACTTTCTCAATACAACAAGCAATGTTCACAAGTTTCTTGATTTTTAAGCATTTGTGGTTATAATGTTTGTGAAGAGCTTCATGGTTTCTCTAGCATAACAGTATGGGTATTTCATCCATTTAACTGTTGGACTCTGAATATCTATAATCTCATGCCTGTGCCCAACTCTGCTCAGCTCACAAAAGCATTGAATTATGTGATTTCACTGTGTATGCATTTATGCACCTGGGACTGAAGTGAGCTCCAAAATGTGATATCCTGCTATTTGTCATTGAGTGACTTTCCTCCTACTTACTCTTGTATGTCTCTCCAGTGGTATCACTCATAGTATGTTGTCTTAGTAACTTTACCGGAAGGTTTTTTCAATTTATTGCACTTTTTTTTTAATTTAATGATATCTGCTCAGCGTTACTAAAAGATGCGAATCGGTGAATACGATGGTGTCATTTCTTTGGTGGATGGTTGGCTTTTATTGGGTAGTCTCTGGTGGCGATGTCCTTTTGCAAAATGCTCCACGTTTGTACTGGTAAGCAGTTTACCAATCCAGTACTGAAATTTTGTTTCCAAGGTGGTAGGCATTACTAAATACCACAAGCTCTTTTGAAAGCTTCATGTGCCCATGTATGAGAAAATTGAACTGCCTTTTTCTTCATCTTTTAAAAACAACCATGCTCTATCAGTAATTTCTTGCAAGCATACCAGATCTTTTTCCGAAGCAACCAACAGCACCTCATGCTCTGCTAGATTATTTGGCACATAAACCTTACGGGTATCTCCGTACTTTTATCTCCATACTTTTATCTCCTCTGTGCCAGCTGCATGCATCAATGATATATGCAAACAAAGACCACAAGAATCTCTAATTCTGAATTTCTGCAGGCTGGCTGTGGTTTTTCTCGCATTTGATGTGTTCTTTGCGATCTTTTGTGTTGTTTTGGCATGTTTGATTGGGATTGCTCTCTGTTGCTGCTTGCCATGCATCATTGCTATTCTTTATGCTGTTGCGGGGCAGGTATGAAGATCTAAGTTTACTAAATAAATAATTTGTTGACTTGTAAGCCTTATAGCTAGCTGTTGGCATTTTCACTTGCTCAAGTAGGATTTACCGCTGCTCTCTTTGCATGAATGACTATATAGGAAGGTGCATCAGAAGCAGATCTCATTATGCTGCCAAAATACAAATTTCAAATGATACGCAATGAGGAAAAGCCCGGCATTGAGGCAGGGAAAATGGTTCCTGTTGAAACAAGTAGTGGATTTTTGGGAACTGAGCGTATACTTCTACCTGAGGATGCAGTAAGTATTGTTATGAGAATTTTCACAGTTTCTTAAAGCCTGTGGATCTGCACTGCTATAAACCATGTTTAGAAGGAGATGCTGTTGTTTTTATTGGAAAGGCATGGAATTTTTCAATCTGCTCTCCGTTGTGCTGTTATATATGTGCACTTATACCCCTAGTATTTGTGCATGGCTGGATATTGATGCAAAATTAATTGAAAGAAAAATTGAGCTATTTATTTGCTAGTGCAATTTTGGTGAGCAAGCACCATATTAGATCATACCGGGATAAGCAGTGCTGAACTCAGCTGCTGGTTAATAATTCTGTCAATGTGGAGTAATTGTTTAAATTTGGTGTCTTGCCATAGATTTGAATCTCTTCTTAGCCAGTAATTACTTCTTCAAAATATCCTGATAAGAAGTGGAAAATCATGTCCCTCAAGAAGAATTAATGCATGCGTGTGAGTGGAGAGATGTTAGTATGATGTTGTGTAGCAGCTCCATTGTTCAATTAAGTAGCTCAATTAATTTTTGTGAGACAAGTAACTGGCTCAAGTAAGTCTACATTTTCATGCTAGGCTAGTCAGCTTCTTTGGCTATGAGTTACATCAATGTATTAGGTTTGGACTTGAAAAATATAAGATTTAAGATTCTATTTTTGTTTGTTTTCTCCTCGATCAAGAGGAGAGGTTGGAGTGGTCTGAAAAAATAAGCTTTGATGAAAAAAAGTGGAAAATTGCAACGGCCAATAAATAATTGAAAGATACATGAGTCACGAGTTTTTCCAAGCGTAGTTCACTTCCACTATGAATTTTAAGAAATTTCACTAATGATCTGGAGTTTTGTTTCATCATGTTCTTTCTTTGATTTTTTACCCTTTAGGAATGCTGTATATGTCTCAGCCCATATGAGGATGGAGCGGAACTCCATGCACTTCGTTGCAACCATCATTTCCATGCTACATGCATTGTGAAATGGCTTAAGATGAATGCAACATGTCCTCTCTGCAAGTTCAACATTCTCAAGGGAAATGAACAAGCATGAAGAGAATACAAGGAGACACAGTATTCAGCTGGGTTGATGCCCCCCACACGCTGTTCATCTTCATGTACAGAAGAAACCGAGGCAGAAGGAAAGAAGCTTCTTCAAATTCCTGTGGAGAGAATACAAGTTGTGTCATTCATTCAATCAAGCTTCATTTAGTGTATTCATTTCGGCCTTTGGAGTTGTATTGATTCTTCTTCCTCTCCTGAGTTGTTTGAGGAGTGTGAAAAATGGAGCAAGAGTCTTCAGGCCTTCTGTTTATGCTTAAATTATATGTTTGTAGTTATGTAATTGCACGATTGCATCTATAGTAGCCTGCTTAGTAATAATACATTTGCCACTCTGATTGTGGCTTTTAGGTATACGTGTATCAGCCTCCTTGGCTTTGTATTCATTGAAGATCTGATTTTCAGGCTTCATGGCTGTGTACAATTTATCAGTAGTGTTTCTTTTCTTCGTATTTACATGGAATGATGTTTCTCGTTGCAGAGGCTTATAACTTGTCCTGCCTCTAGTTCTGCTTCAGTTCATGTAGCAAAAATGGGTGCATGCTTAGCTGTGCTGGCCCCTTTTCAGATTCTGTTGCTTCCAATTTTTATTTTTTATTTATTTATCGAGATGCAAGTTTCGGGAAACCTTTTTTTTTTTTAACAAAAGGAAAGCCCATTGGTACGGCTGGGGCAAAAGAATTTTATTCTCTTGTAAACTGTACATGAGGCAACTCATTCGTTCCAGATAATGATTCGTACTTTCTTCTATGGTATGTTTCAAATTAATTTTTCATTTGAGTAACACTGAGTTAAAATTAATTTAATTATGATCTACGATAACAGAAATTGCACCGGCGTTAAACTAGATGAAGCGCGTGTTTAGTTCTATATTTGTGTAGAAATATTTTTTAATTTTAACATAAACAAAAAATATTATTTTAAAAAGCGGGTTGGTTGAGACACAAAAACTATTACTTTAAAAGCTTGTATGAAAATAAAAGAGATTATTTTTAAAATATTTTTACTTGGAAATAATACTTATTTTTTATTTTAAAAAATTTATTTTTAATATCAAAATAAATTTAATTTGAAGTTAAAAAAATAAAAATACTACAATGACAAATGAGACTCAAGTTTGGTATTATAGAGTGGCCATGCTTTCCAAAAAAATTAATTTTTTTATTTTAATATACTAGTATTAAAAATAAAATTTTAAAAATTAAAAAATATTTTAATGATTACATGTTATTACAAAACCAATCACTCTCTGATAAGGTTGTTACTTTCAAAACTGCACCGAGTTTTTACGTACATGTTATTACAAAACCAATCACTCTCTAATAAGGTTGTTACTTCCAAAACTGCACCGAGTTTTCACGTGCCTTTCTTATTTAGGCTTGTGGGTTTTATTTTCCCACCATGAAACATTGGATTGCCGAATGCATTATCAACCCTATCCAATAATGATTAATATACCACAAATCAAAGGTTGCAGGTACAAGAATTAAGATCATGTTTGGTATTTTATTCCTAACAGGAGTTAGGAAAATTTTATTTTTTTTTAAAATATTTTATATATATATTTTTAAATTATTTTAATATATATTTTTTAAAAAAAAAACACTTTAAATCTTAAACTCTCACTTGCGTCTCAGTGCATTAACTATTGGGATCGTTAAACCTACATTATATAAATATGTTACTTCTTTCGCCGAGCGGCTGGAGTAGCCGCATTAACTATTGGGATCGTTAAACCTACAGTTGGTTGGAGCGTGTGGCTGTTAACCACAAGGTCGAAGGTTCAAGCCCTTCCTCTAGCGAAGTTCATTTTTTAAAAAAAAATCGTGTGGTAATTAATAATGATGGATGGGTATTAGTTTTTAGGACACCCCTGCGTGGAGAATATTGAGAGCTAAAGCTTCGAAACAAAGAATGCTGCGCTTCCTTGGAGCAATTTGTCGTTTCTGGCACAGGGAAAATTGGCTATGCAAAGTTCGTTGTTTGTCCAACTCCAACGAGGAAGAGTGTATTTATTTCTATGGTTAAAAGGTGTTTTTAATTTTTAAAAAGTATTTTTCTTATTTAGATTGATGTTTTTGTTTTTTATAGTTTTTATTTTTTAATATTGAAAATATTTTTAAAAAATATATATTATTTTAATATATTTTTAATTAAAAAATACTTTAAAAATCAATTATGATAATTACTGTAATTATAAACACTGCCTGAAGCATCTAGGCAAAGAAAATATAGTAGTCGATGGAAATGCACTGTGGTCCCAAAACTCAAGCCAAGGCAGGGGAAAAAAAATATGATGTATACTATCGTGGTTGGCAGGGGAAAAAAAATATGATGTATACTATCGTGGTTGATGTTAATTTTTAAAATATTTTTTATTTAAAAATATATGAAAAATAGTATTTTTTATTTTTTTTTAAATTATTTTTAATATTAGTAGTGTATCAAAATAATTTAAAAATATATTAATTTAAAATCAAAAATCATAATTTTATTTTCAAAAAATAAAAACAAACAGTCACTTCAAAGACATAATTCCGCAAATGCAAATGCCAAGTATAAAGCTAAGCGGAGACATTTACAAGATACACGGCCTGTGTTGAAATGTCATACTTCTGTTTTAACTGTTTTTATATTTTAAAAATGTTTTAAAAAGATTTTAAATTTTTTTATTTTTTATTTTTTTTTAATTAATATATTTTTAATATTTTTAAATAATTTTAATATATTTCTATTAAAAATAAAAAAAATTATTAATATATATTTTATCACGAAAAGTTATTTGAAAAACAACTACAATTACACTTCCAAATATAAAATATTAACATTTAAAAAAGTTTAATTTTTTTCTGAATTATTTTTATTTTTATTTTTTATATGTTAATATTAAAAATAAATTTTATTTTAATATATTTTTAAATAAAAATTATTTTTAAAATAACCGTTATTATATATAACAAATAATCACCGTATATCCATTTATCTACCCGAAATTATGTTTTTTTGCACGGCCAGCCACTGTTTGAAATGCGGTTGGCCGTGTAGGCAAATGGGCCATCACCCTGTGATTAGAGAAAGTTAGGGATTTAAAAAATTAACATTGATTTCAAATTTTCAGATAGAGAATTAGATATACTTAAGAAAAGATTAATGTCATCATTCTTGTAGCATTTTTTTCTTATAAAAAGTTATATTTACTATATATTTTCTTTTAAAATTATTTTTTTATTGTCATTGATTATTCTAATTATTTTAATTTTATTTTTAATTTTTAATTTCTAGTTATTTTGCGAATAGTTTGATGTCAGTTTTTAAATAAGTTAGAAAATAATTTTAACCCCTGAAAATAAAAGATTTAAAAAAAATATTAACGTTGAGTAATAAAAATAATTTTTTATTGAAATTGCTAAAAGTTAACACAACTCTTATCTAATTTCTCGTATCTGATTTTAAGATTAGGACAATAGTAACTTTAAAAGAAAACATGTCAGTTAAGTTGTTCTTTTTTGAGTGAGGGTGTGGCGGCCACGTAAAAAACAGTAGAAAAATTAAGAATTTTTATCATTATTTTTATATTTTTTTTAAAATAGATTTTTCTTTTTATTTTTTTATATGAAGGCTCGAAGGGCAATTTAGAAACTCTTGATGAATTTAATAAACTTAATATTAAATCTATGTATATATATATATATACACACACATGCAATTTTTTTATTTAAAATATTTTTATTCAAATGCTAGCAGCAAATAATTTTTTTTGATTTTTTATGCTAGGAATATTGTTTTTATTGAGTACTAAAACGTAAAAAACATTATTTTTTTTGGATAGAATATGCAAAACAAAAAAAAAAAGGATTTTTGGAAAGACTTGGCCGTGCAAGGTTCAAGGAAGGAGGTTTTTATTTTATTTTATTTTTCTGACCATGGTGGCAACATATGCAAACAGTGATCACTTAAAGCTCTCACCTTTTTTTTTTCTTATTTATAATTAACTACATATCTTTTGCTGACATGGAAAAAATACAAGAAACTCTTGTCAAATAATAATATATTTTAAAAAAATGAATGAAAATATATTAAAATAATATTTTTTTATTTTTAGAAAATTCATTTTTTAACCGTTCTAGTTTTATTTTTAGAAAATTCATTTTTTAACCATCCCAGTACATTAAAATAATATAAAAACACTAAAAAAATTACTTGAAATAAATAATAATAATAAAAAATTATTTTCTAAAAAAATACTTAAAAAAAAAAAGGGTAGACTAGCCTAGAAACATCATTTTCTTTCTTGCTTTTGGTTTTTTTTAAAAAAAAAAACAGGTGGAGGTAGATTCCAAGTCTAATAATCAGAGGGAGGGAAGGCATCCTTACCCCACGCAGACAAGTTCCTTTTTCTTTCAGGACACCCCATGTTCACGAATCACAACGCCCTGCAGATCCTTATTCATCATTACATGCATTCACAAGATTCAGACACTTGAAAGGCATGGTTTTCTGTTGAAGAATTCAACGATCTGCAAAGGGTCTGTCTTCTTGTCCTTTACACGTGAACTAACAAAAGAAAAATCCAGTGATCTTGTTCTCTTATCTCAACTTTGCAGATTTCAAGATTATTCAATGCACGAGAATTATATTATCGAATCATATATTCATGCCAAGAACAAACATGAGATTTTTAATTCAACAACATATCACATGAACAAGAACTGAAGCAAGTAAACGTATCATACCTCGTATTGAAGAAAAAAATATTTCTTGGTTCGACAGCAGACAAATGCTATAAGAAAAACCCCTAACAGTGGCGCCGCCGCTTCTCTTTTTTCAACAACGATTCACTTCAGTCTTTCCGTCATTCTCTATATCTCGTTATAAAAATCATAACGCTCACATCATGAAGCGCATGCCCACCCTGCATCAATCAATCAGATATTTCAGCTAGAAACTTGTTAAAAATCACTGTCATTGTCAGGTTTCATTCGAGAGTGTATCATATATATAACAAAGTAGAAAAGAATACAATCAATGTCATTTCTCTTTTCTTACGAGCTTTCACACGATATAGCCACATATGCAGAGAACAGATAGATAACTGACATTCAAAATCAGAAGTAAAATCACATATAGCATTCATCAGGCAACAAGAATCTTTCTGGGAAATTTATGATGGATGCAGAAATGACATTACTCCACTAGCAAGAACATTAGTCCTCTACAAGCACAGATGCTCCCGTCAATTACCAGCTCGAGACTACCAGATCAATAAACCAAGTCCCCATGCAAGCGCTACGGGAAAAGGAAACGTCAAAAGCATGTTTTTTTATGGCAGAAGCTGAAAGTCTAACCCTTGAACACAATTGAGCATGAACTTGTTTTTAAGTCAAATACAGAGCGACACATACAGTACATGCATAGCAAGACACAACACGACCGACATGACAAGGATCAGATAGGCTCATGATTTTTTATGATGGCAAAGTTTACCCCACTAAAGTACATGAAATAGATCAATCCAGTAGAGGTAGGGATGAAGTACAATTTCCCTCCATAAATAAATGGTGATGGGAGATGTGTGTACCTGTCTTCCGCTGATAGAAAACCATGACCCGATTATATATAATGTGATTTGTTTTTATATACTGTTTTGTTATTTAAGCTTGAACGTGCTTTTCAAAATATATATATTGGTTTTAAAAAATAAGATTTTAAAAAAATTATATATATTGGTTTTAAAAAATAAGATTTAAAAAAAATTATATTATTTTCAAATAAATTTTTAAAAAAAAAACAATATTTATTCTAATAAAAAATATTTTAAAAAACAACATTTATTCCGATGTTAAACACCACTTTAGTCCATACTAGTTGTAGATCAACTCTATAATTTGAGGCTGAAATATGCTTTTATGTCATGCTTGGGTAAAATAAAATGATTTTATTTTAATTAAATGATAAAAAATAACATGACAATAGATATATCATTTAAGAAATATCTCATGATAATATGAAAAAAAATATTTTTTTAAAATGGAACATATGACATGACTCATAAATACAAAATGATAAAATTTAAGTGAAAAAACAAAAAAAAAAAACCAACTTGGATTAACTCAGATTCATATAACAAATCTATAACTCGGATAATAGGAGCTAAGCCAACCCGAATTATCCCACTAAACTCGCTGTTAAAAGTCATAAGACTATAATAATATAATGAAAAATAAAATAAAAAGAATTACAAGGCCTATTTTTGAAAAATAAAAACATCAAATGATAAAAATTGAAGATAAAATAAATAAAAAGATAGTGTTAACCTCCATTAACTTTTCAAACTCATGATTAAAATCATTAGATCGAAAGCATTTTATTTTAAAAAACTATAGAGTCGAATTATTAATTAATTAAATGTTGAATAATAAAACTAAATTTAAGTGAAAAAACAAAAAAAAAAAACTAACTTGGATTAACTCAGGTTCATATAACAAATCTATAACTTGGATAATAGGAGTTAAGCCAACTCGAGTTATCCCACTAAATTCGCTGTTAAAAGTCATAAGACTA
This sequence comes from Populus euphratica, assembly GCF_000495115.2. NCBI lineage: Eukaryota > Viridiplantae > Streptophyta > Magnoliopsida > Malpighiales > Salicaceae > Populus > Populus euphratica. The sequence continues at coordinate 6,682,491 of NW_011499845.1, read as the reverse complement.
TAATAATACGATGTTAAATAAAATAAAAGGAATTACAAGGCCTATTTTTGAAAAAAAAAACATCAAATGATAAAAACTAAAGATAAAATAAATAAAAAGATAGTGTTAACCTCCATTAACTTTTCAAACTCATGATTAAAATCATTAGATCGAAAGCATTTTATTTTAAAAAACTATAGAGTCGAATTATTAATTAATTAAATGTTGAATAATAAAATTAAAAAAATACTATATAAAAGGATTCGAAATAAAAATTAATAATTAGAAAAATAATGATCAAAATTAAAATTAAAATTAATTTTTTTTATTGAAAAACAAAAATCAAAAGAAAAATAAATTTAACACAATAATAAGAAAAAAAATGAAATGAACAATGATCAAAATTGATTAAAAAATTGATTTAAGAGGGAGATTAAAAGAAAAAAATTAATCAAAGAAAAAATACAATTTAAAAAACAAGGAATAATTTTGTTAAAAAAAATTATATATTGTAAATTGGAATTGAAAAATAAAAATAAATTAAAATTTTATAAAAAAAAGTCGATAACATAAATTATAAATCAGAATAAAAATGATCAAAGTTGACTTCTCAAGAAATATGAGGCAGCCTTTGAATTTTGATTGGCTATCATTATTTTTTATGAAAGAGAGAGAGAAAAAAGGTCATCACATTGCATTGTCATTCCACTGCCATCACGTATCGTTGTTTTGGAAGAAAGATCTCTACATGGTGTTTCCATCATCTTTGTAAAAGTTATTTTTTGGATTTTAGGAGGCGTCGAACGCACCCTTTAAGGAGCACAAGCGTCTCTTGCACACATCAATTTTTTTTTGTTTCTTAGCTATATTTTATATTTATTAAAATACTAAATTACTGATTAGCCAACCTAATAATAATAAAAAAACAATATAAAAGCATGAATAAGCTTCCAAACACCTATTTGCATTATTTTTTTGCTTTTAAGGGTATTTCCATCTTTTTAACATACTTTTAAAACGTGTAAAATACTTTTATCCCTTATTAATTTAATAATAAATAATATTTAATAGGAAATACTTCACCGCCCTCGATGACCACTTCAGTGATTTTTTTATGGGAGTAACAAAACCATCGTCACATTGCTCCAACAAACAATGCATAGGAATCTAGTTGAACAATGTTATTCCAAGGCTATTAAATTTTGTTAATTTCCCAGATAATTGTTATTTCAAAGTAGACGTGTTACTGTGATATCTTGATCATTTACATTTAATCTACGAGATTTTTTTTAACATTTACTAAAAAAAACAAGGTGAAACAATTATTATGTATTTTTTTTTGCAATAAATCAATCTTTCAATAATTTTAAAGCATAATAAAATAACCCGTTAATCTTTAAAATAAATATTTATTTATTTATTTGTATTTTAATTTTGTAAAAATACAATAAAATAACTAGACTATTGCTTATTTTAAAAAAAAAACAATAAAATAACTAGACTATTGCTTATTTTTTTAAAAAATTTGTGCTCACCGTCCTTTTTTGTTGTATTTTCACCATGTCGTTTTCTATTATAATTAAATTGATTGATGAACATCTTAGAAGTTTAATAAATATAAATATTAATTTAAAAAAGTTATTAATTTTTGTATTATACACGTCATAGCATAGGTCATAGTTATATCTTTCATGTAATATGTAAGGTGGCTTTTAGAAAAATATTTGAATTGTCTAGTGACTTTTCTATTTCAAGGTAAGCGCATGGTAAATAAATATTTTATCTGGTATTAATGAACTTTCTTTTTTCCTCGTTGTTTTCTTTTTTTTTTCTTTACTTCCATGCCTAACTCGTTAAATTTTCAAAGCATTCTTTTAATATTTTTTTTTTAATTTTAAATTTCATTATTGTTTTTTTTATTTAATTTAAAATAATTTATAAATTTATATATTTTTTAAAAATTTCCATCATCCTTTAATTTTCATAGATCAAATTTGGTTATTGTTATTCTAATTGTTATTTTTTAATTTTATTTTTTTAATTTCATTATTTTTAAATATTTTTTATATCATATTTGATTATTATTTTTATTATTATTTATTTTAATAATTTTTTTTAATTTCATTTTTTAATATTAAATTATCTAAAAAGTGAGTTTTTTTATAAAGTTGAAGTCTACAACTTTACATGTGGTGACTCGGATTTACAACAATACTTTATTATTTGGATGGCTATTAACTCACAAAACCAGAAAAGATACAGTTACAAGATCCGACCAAGTTAACCAATAAAAGGCCCAAATTACATGTAAAGAGTTTACTTGAATTAACCTAATACTTGACTCTTTTTATGAAAAAAACTCAAAACATAACCATCTAGATAATAAAACTAGTTTTTCAACTGATCTCATCTTTGTCGGGTTTCAGGTCATCGGTTTGACGTGCTGGGACGAGATGGTCTTATGACCAAGGAAAAAGGGCAAAGGGAAGGAAACTCCGGCTGAACCGGACAGCTTTCCTATGCAGCTCTTCCCGGTTTAAAAATTAAAGCATTTTTTTTTAGGGAGAACAAGAGGTTTAAAAAATAGCTTAATTTGCCCGCCACTGCTAAAATCCTATCTTTCTCATAAAACCCTACTACAGAACAGTAAAATTACTCTCTGGCCTCTGCTCCCCTTCTTCCAGAAAAAACTCTCCGCTCCCAAATTCAAATTTCGCGAAAGAAAGACAACAAATCAAATTAATTTAGGATTTCAATTTTTCCACACCTCTCCCCTAAAACCCTATAGATTTCAAGGACCGCCCTCCCACTCTCGATCCTAGGGTTTCTCTCTCTCTTTCGTTTTCCGAGAAGACGACATGTCGTGGGAGGAAGAAGTTGTGATCCGCGATGTCACCAACGCCGGTATCGTCGTAAGTGACCGTATTGGTAGAGAGGTTGCAGCTCAGATCGATCTCGAAGAAGCTCTAGAAGCTTCTAGATATGCGAGCCATCCTTATTCCACTCATCCTCGCGAGGCACGTTTCGCTTCTCATTCTAAATTTCTTAGCCTTAGCAATGTGTTCCCCCCCCCTCTCTCTCTCTTTTTCCGGTTTATTTGCCTGGGTTAGTAAAATCTCACTGATTGAGTGGGAATAATTGAAAATTAAGTTTATATTTTATCACTTTTTAACAATAATTATAATAATTTTGCTTGCTTCCGTTGGATTCCATTGCAGTGGCCACCTTTAATTGAGGTGGAGGATACTCAGGAGTTGCCTCCCGTGCTCGTTGAAAGATATAATGCAGCTGGCGGAGAAGCGACTGCTTTGTGTGGAATATTTCCTGAGGTACGGAGGGCTTGGGCATCGGTGGATAATTCTTTGTTTCTATGGCGTTTCGACAAGTGGTAAGTTCTTCTTTTAATTCTCTAAAATGTATTCCTTCATATTAGTTTTCAATTAGAGAATGAAAACTTGAATTTCCTTGTTATTATGCATGGAGCTCTCGAGCTTACGTGAGTTAAGATCACGTCTGTGCACATGGTTTTGAGAAAACCCTTATCACGTACTAAGCTGGTCATAGATGAAACTGCATTGATGCTCATATTCACTTTGCGACGTTGTTTAAGCTCTTATGGCATGCTGCAGTGCTGCCTTCATTTTGGAAAGATTTCTGTGTTTTAGATATGAATTTTGTGCATCTCAATTTTTTCTTTTTGAGAATGCCTTTTGCTCTGTTTATTCCGGATTGAGGTAAATTCACTAGAGTTGTTGATGGGTTGCTCATAACAGTTGTCATTAAGGGCTGAAATAACACAAAGATGCTACTTGATGGTGCTTATCTTGCTTGTGCGGGTCTTTATCGGCACACTCCCTTTCCCCATCTTTATTGCAATTTCTAATGTCATTTACCTCTTGGTGATCTCCTGAAACTTATTGCTCTTGTCCTCTGTCTTATAAAAGCAATCCTCTCTATGGAAGAAAAGGTGAACAAAAATACTTGATATTGCAGAGCATCATCAAATATTTCCCAATCTGGTTCCATTGTTTATAACAGTTAGAGATATTAGTGGGCACTATCTCAGAGGAAAAAAATTCAATAAAAGAAACGCGATCTGTTGTTAATATCAAAGCTGGATCTTTTCAATTCCTTCACCACTGCTTGTTGTTATTAGTTGTTTCCATTCTCATTTCTCCAATGGTTGCTGTTTTGTCTCTGATGTTCTCCTTTTGTATTAGGGATGGTCAATGTCCTGAATACAGCGAGGAACAAGCCATCTGTGCTGTTGGCCTTGCCAAATCTAAGCCTGGTGTTTTTGTTGAAGCTATCCAGTATCTTTTGGTTTTATCTACACCAGTGGAGGTAGTACCTCAACATTTTTTCTATAATGTTCTGCAAAGTTATTTGTTTCAAATGTACCTTTCAGGTTAAAAATCTAGTTATATCTGTTTTGATATTGAGTATTGACAATTTATTGACTTTTCTGTAATGCCATTAGTTTTTGGTTGTTATGTTATACTACCTCTGTGTGTGCGGTTACTGAATTATATTCATGATTTAAAGATCCCTATTGTTAATTGAAATTCAACGTCATACCCAGATCTACTGTTGGTTGTAATTTTCAATTCTATTTTTTTCATCAAATAAATTCAGAGCAAGTATAAGGGAACTTTGGCACGGTGCATTTGATCTCAAGGCATGAGTTCTTTGAGTCATTTGTGCTGCGTAAGGTTGATGGTTTGCATAGTAATTATTGTGAAACTTCCACAATGTGATGCTATGATGGCTTTATGATCTCAAGAGTGAATGCAATGCTTGAATCTTAACTTGTCCCATGTGTTTATCTCCATATTGTTCTTTTCTTCTATTCTTTTGCTGGGAGATTGTGCTGATTTTTAATTTTTTTACCTTTTTATGAAAGAATATTTGTTGGTGAAGATCTGCTATCTCTTACATGAACGGATCTTGAAAACTCTTTTCATCTTTCTCTCCTTTGAAAAACTTGTTGACGGACCTGTTGACTCAAAATTTCTATCCTATAACAAACGAAATTCTTAAACTCTACTTGGATGGTCTGGGACCTGGCATTATATACTCATCCTGTGATGGTGTGTGACAACTGACCCTGTCCTTAGGTCTAGGACAGGCAGTGGTGATAGGCTTAGCTATTTGGCTGATTCAGGTTGACGGGTCTCACCTTGGGGGTTCTTAACAAAACAGGTTTAGGTGCTCCAAGTTGACATGAAGAGACTAAACAGTAAAGGGAAAACAAGAAAGAGAAGTATAAAAGAAAAGTATTCTTGAACTGTATGTCCATGGATGATTCTGCATGTGCCTTCTCTTTAGTTGTTGCAGTTAATTTATTGACAGTATTATTAATCTTTAACAGCCTGTTCTTCTCAGTTGGTTCTTGTAGGAGTATGCTGTTCCGGGTCAGGTGATGGTGCGGATCCATATGCTGAGGTTTCCTTACAGCCTCTGCCAGAGTATACAGTACCATCTGATGGAGTTACCATGACCTGTATCGTGTGTACTGATAGGGGTCGCATCTTCCTTTCTGGGCGTGATGGACACATTTATGAGTTGCATTACACTACTGGTTCGGGATGGCACAAGCGATGTCGTAAAGTTTGTCTGACAGCTGGATTGGGTAGTGTTATTTCAAGGCATGTTTTTTTATTCAGAGCTTTCCATTTATGTCATGTTGATGAGTTCGACTTCTCTATGTTTGTATGGGAATTAAGCTCAATCTAAAGTGACTTTTGATATGTTTCTACTTTTAAAATGATTACTTTGGTTTTATTATTCTTGCTAAGTCCACTTTCATTTAACCATATATTTATGGGCTAGTTGAGTTAATTGACAGCTAAAATCTTGCTCTTATCTACCACATCATAAATTAAGTTCACCTCATATGTTTCCAGGTGGGTTGTACCAAATGTGTTCAAGTTTGGAGCTGTTGATCCTATTGTTGAAATGGTTGTTGACAATGAAAGACAGATTTTGTATGCACGGACAGAAGAGATGAAACTTCAGGTTTATCTTCTGGAATCAAATGGAGACGGTCCGCTGAAGAAAGTGGCAGAAGAAAGAAATTTGTTCAGTCAAAGAGATGCACATTATGGAGGTAGACCATCAGCAGGCCCAAGAGTCCCAAGTAGATCAGCAAAGCCAACTATAGCTTGCATCTCTCCTTTATCCACACTGGAATCCAAGTGGTTGCACCTTGTTGCTGTTTTATCAGATGGCAGAAGGATGTACATTTCTACTTCCCCATCTAGTGGCAATAATGGAGCTGTTGGAGGTTTGGGTGGATTCAGTACCAACCATCAGAAGCCGAACTGTTTAAAAGTTGTAACAACTAGGCCTTCTCCTCCTTTAGGGGTCAGTGGTGGACTTGCCTTTGGAGCCATTTCTCTTGCCAATAGAACTCCAAATGAGGATCTCACACTAAAAGTTGAAACAGCATCCTACTCCGCTGGAACTCTTGTCCTCTCTGATTCATCACCACCAACCACATCTTCTCTTGTCATTGTGAGCAAGGATTCAAGCTCACAGACATCTGTTTCAGGTAGCTTAGGTACGAGTTCAAGGGGTTCACGGGCTTTACGGGAAACCGTATCTTCGGTACCTGTTGAAGGACGAATGCTTTTTGTTGCAGATGTTTTACCGTTACCAGAAACAGCTGTGATGTTGCAGTCACTATATTCAGAACTTGATTTTTTTGGATTCCAAAGCACATGTGAGCCCTGTGAAAAAGCATCTATAAAACTTTGGGCTAGAGGTGATCTTGCAATGCAACATATTCTTCCAAGGCGAAGAGTCATCATTTTCAGCACCATGGGAATGATTGAAGTGGTTTTCAACAGGCCCGTAGACATTCTGCGAAGGTTGTTTGAGTCCAACTCCCCTAGATCAATCTTGGAGGATTTCTTTAATCGTTTTGGATCTGGTGAGGCAGCTGCAATGTGTTTAATGCTAGCTGCAAGGATAGTGCATTCTGAAAATCTTATAAGCAATCAAGTTGCTGAGAAGGCAGCTGAAACATATGAGGATCCAAGAGTTGTTGGAATGCCACAACTTGAAGGCAGCAATGTACTGTCAAACACTAGAACAGCAACAGGAGGTTTTAGCATGGGACAGGTTGTTCAGGAGGCTGAGCCTGTGTTTTCGGGTGCTCATGAAGGGCTCTGCTTGTGCTCTTCAAGGTTGCTTTTACCTGTCTGGGAACTCCCTGTGTTCGTCTCAAAAGGTGATGTAGGTCCATCTGATGCTTCATTTGAAAATGGAGTGGTTGTATGTAGACTCTCAGTTGGGGCTATGCAAATCCTAGAAAACAAGGTTCGTTCTTTAGAGAAGTTCCTTAAGTCCAGAAGGAACCAGAGAAGGGGGCTTTATGGTTGTGTAGCAGGTTTGGGAGACTTGACTGGTTCTATATTGTATGGAGCTGGTTCAGATTCAGGTATTGGTGACAGAAGTATGGTGAGAAACTTATTTGGCACATATCCACAAAGTGTAGAGGCAAATGGTGGTGGAGCAACTAATAAACGTCAGCGACTACCATATAGCCCTGCAGAATTGGCTGCCATGGAGGTAGGTGCTCGATGAGTTTAAGATATGGTTATTATTATTTTTTGTTTTTTTCAATTTAACAACCTGCTGCAATACAGGTCAGGGCAATGGAGTGCATCAGGCAATTGCTTCTTAGATCCGGGGAAGCTCTGTTTCTGCTACAGCTCCTTTCTCAACATCATACAACACGCGTGGTTCAGGGGCTTGATGCTAGTATACGACAAAGTCTGGTTCAATTGACATTCCATCAACTGGTTTGTTCCGAGGAGGGTGATCGCCTGGCTACAATGCTGATTGCTGTCTTAATGGAGGTAAAACAAGCTATGCAAACCTCTAGAAAATATCTCTTAAAATTCTTCTTTTGTTTGCTTTTAAGATCACATGTAATATTGGTAGCCTGCATTCTGAATCATTATCCTGAATTTCATTGTTCCAGTACTATACTGGTCCTGATGGCAGGGGAACAGTAGATGATATTAGTGGGAAATTACGGGAGGGTTGTCCAAGCTACTTCAAGGAGTCTGATTACAAGTTTTTCTTAGCTGTTGAATGTCTCGAAAGAGCTGCTGCAACTCCAGATCCTGTAGAGAAGGAGAATATTGCTAGAGAAGCCTTCAATTTCTTGAGCAAAGTTCCGGAATCTGCAGATTTAAGAACTGTTTGCAAACGGTTTGAGGATTTAAGGTGAGTCTATTGATTAAGGCAAAGCCAGGTACCAGTGTTGTTAATTTGTCTATGTTCACTTAGAGTACTGTATCTTAAACCTAAAGGGAGATGGGCACGCAGGTTTTATGAAGCTGTGGTTCGCTTACCTCTGCAAAAAGCACAGGCTCTTGACCCTGCAGGTGATGCTTTCAATGAGCAACTTGATGCAGCTACTAGAGAATATGCACTTGCTCAGCGTGAACAATGCTATGAGATAATTACCAGTGCTTTGCGTTCTCTGAAAGGCGAGGCCTCACAAAAGGAATTTGGATCGCCAGTCAGACCGGCTTCAACTCGACCTGCACTTGATCAGGCTTCTCGGAAGAAATATGTATGCCAGATTGTTCAGCTTGCTGTCCAATCTCCTGACAGAGTATTTCATGAGTACCTATACGCGACTATGATTGATTTGGGCCTGGAAAATGAGCTGCTGGAGTATGGAGGTCCAGATTTAGTACCATTTTTGCAAAGAGGTGGCCGGGAACCTTTACGAAAGGTATTCTTTCACGTGACTGTTCAGGGGTCCCTTAAATATGGTGCCTTTTGATTTAAGTCCTTTCTGTTTTACTTTTCTTCATTTTTTTTTTAGTTTGTGCCATGTAATTCATCATTAATTGCTAATCTCTCAAGTTTTAAAGATTTTGTTTTTTTCTGCTTATATGGATGGAAATTGGTTAAGACAAAGAAAGTGGTCCCAATTGAAGGATTTAATTATTTGAGCTGTTGCTTCAATTTGGCTTCTACTTGAGGGTTCTGTGTGATTTTACCTTTTTTTCTCTGTTCTGCTATTTGATGTTCCCCTTCCGAAGTGGTTCTGTACAATTTATTTAAGCTCACCCTTTTGGGTCTTCTTAGAGGAATAAATCTTTTGAGATTGTATATGTATCTGCAACATATTTATAACTATTGACCAAGTTTCTGTCAAATGGATTGTGGGTAATGTCATCCAACATTATTGTTTTTGTCTCATAGGTTCATGCTGTTTCTGCCATAACACCTGCATCTTCTCCAATTGGTCATTCAGGAGCACCAATTGCTTCTAATCAAGCAAAATGTTTTGATCTGTTGGCATGGTATTATGTCCTGAAGAGACAACACATACTTGCTGCTCACGTGTTGTTAAGGCTGGCTGAAAGACGCTCAACTGATGCTGGAGATGTTCCTAGTCTTGAACAAAGGTTGGCATTTCTCGCTTTCTCTGTCTCTATCAATTGCCACTTTCTGCAGCGTTGTAAAGCTTGTGTTTTTTGAACTGGGATGCTCATTTTTCTGTTACTTTGTTGGATGATGGCACTAGTCTAATCTACCCTTAACCAACAAATCACCAAATATGGTTGCTTAATCACATAAAACCAAGGAATATGCCATCCTTTGCAGATTTAGTACTGCAAAAAAAAATATTACCTATTGTCCTTGCTCCTGAACTTTTATATACTCAAATCAATCAGTTCAGCTTCTTTTGTGACGATGCTTAACCTTTCTAGGATGTTCTTATTAATGCATTATATTTACATTTGTAAACTAGTTTGGATATTATGTGGTATTTCTGAGGGTTAAACGTGGCCTAAAGGCTTTTTTTCTTTCTAGTTTAGTAATTTCAATACAAAATTTAGCAGTTGTTGAAAGTAAACAAACTGCCCATTAGTTCATTTTGAAAAATTCAAAATTTCCCTCGCTGCTCCCCTTTTAACAGTTGATGTTTAATGACTTTTTTTTTTCCGTCAATCTCAGGCGCCAATACCTAAGTAATGCGGTTCTGCAGGCCAAGAATGCTAGTGACAGTGGTGTTGTGGTAGGTTCTACAAGGGGTGCTATGGACACTGGATTGCTAGATTTGCTTGAGGGGAAGCTTGCAGTTCTTCGGTTTCAAATAAAAATAAAAGATGAACTGGAGGCTATAGCGTCCAGGCTACAATCTTCATCTGACATGTCTGAGGCTGTCCAAAATGGATCAACTCATGATAGCAATGCTGAAGCAGAGCAGGCAAAAATTGCAAGGGAAAAGGCAAAAGAGTTATCATTGGATTTAAAGAGCATAACTCAGCTATATAATGAATATGCAGTTCCTTTTGAACTTTGGGAGGTAAATCTCTTTCTTCCTAATCCTCAGAGGACAAACCAATTGAAATGTTATACATGCCAGTGAGGCTATTTCATGTGGTTTTATAATCTTTCATGCCTTGGTCTGTTCGGTTATCAGATTTAGTTACTTGACCTCGATAGAGAATGAGGACCTTTGAGATGAATATGGATTGGTATTAGGTGTGAGACAATAGAATTTTTATTGTTCTATGTGTTGATATAATTGTACATCTCTACTAGAATACTTCCATCTTGGATGTTATAGGGATTAGCTAGTTGTGAACATAATGACATGCCTACATGTTCATGGCACTGTAGTTCTTAGAAATGAAATAAGCATTCTACTTTTCTTTGTATCGGTAATATATGCTTCTAATTTTCAAAGAATAGTTTGATGAACAAGATTCAGCTATCGCCTTTCATTGATCTCATAGTCTTAATATATGCTTCTAATTTTCAATTTTTAATGGAAGTCCTTGCTTTCCTTATCTTCTTTTAGACATGTCTGGAGATGCTTTACTTTGCAAATTATTCTGGTGATGCTGATAGTAGCATTGTAAGAGAAACCTGGGCTAGACTAATTGATCAAGCTCTTTCAAGGGGTGGTGTTGTGGAAGCTTGTTCGGTTCTGAAGAGGGTTGGTTCCTACATGTATCCTGGAGATGGAGCTCTTCTACCTTTAGACACCTTATGTCTTCACCTGGAGAAGGCTGCACTGGTACAATCACATTTCAATAATATTTATGTGCTTTGCCATTTATGTACTTTATACTAAAAACTTTGAAGTTATTGTGCAAACAGCTCATCTCTTGCATTAAAAGCAAGTGCTTGTTTCTTTTCTTTTTTATTTGTTGCATCCCAAAAAAGTTGTTTCCTTGGTGTGTGTGTGTGTATTTGGTTTTGTTTTATTGACAATTATTTTCATTATGCAGGAGAGACTGGAATCAGGGGTGGAAACTGTTGGAGATGAAGACATAGCAAGAGCTCTTCTTGCTGCTTGCAAGGGTGCGATTGAACCTGTGTTGAACACTTATGATCAGTTATTATCAAATGGAGCTATTTTGCCGTCTCCTAACCTTAGGCTACGCCTTCTGCGATCAGTGCTTGTGGTAATCCGTGAATGGGCGATGTCTGTTTTTGCACAGAGGATGGGTACAAGTGCAGCTGGTGCTTCATTAATATTAGGCGGATCATTCTCAGTGGAACAAACTGCAGTCATCAACCAAGGGATTCGTGATAAGATCACAAGTGCAGCAAACAGGTCAGCTTGTCCTCTCAGCTACTTGCTGCCTTTATGTTAGATGTTAAACTATACTGTTTCTTGGTCTGAGAAAAAAGGGTTAAGATTACCATCTGATGCTTCCTGTTTCGAAAAGGAAAATAATAGCTTTATTTCTTCTCATTCCTAAGTTAGAATTTCCCTGAAAACTAAATGCATTCAAAAGGGCTGTGAGAGTAAGGGTAGTACTCAGGATTAGAAAAATTGTGCTTTCATGAGTTACCTGGCTCTTATGGCGCACTGCTTACAAGTGATTTGGTTGGGATTGATTTTAAAGGATTATAATGTTTTAAGACTCAAACAGCTAGTGGACGGACTTCCCATTATCTGTTAGCATTGTTACCTTTGGATATGGTTACTGGGTTCCTCAAACATCCAGGTCTAATCCACTGATATAAGATGTGGTTATTTGATCAACGAACCTGAGCACCTCTAAGAGTTTCCTAGCACCTCAAAATCTCTCTATAAACTCCTTGAACTTTCAGCGGCTCATTTTAATTTCCTGGGGCAATAGAGTATTATTTTTATACGCATGGCAGGAATAGAAGAGATAACATAAGTTGGCCATACTATGATGAACTCTTATGACATTCCTGAACTTAATATTGGAACTCGTGATCATTTGATCTTTTAGGCCCCGGTACCATGTCAAAGAATTATTTCAACTTAAAAGCTTAAACTATTAGGCGAGGCATCAAGAATGTTTTTATATCACTGCCTCTATACCCTTGAACCAATCTTAAGATGTTGTATACTGTTTTTATCTTTTATCTCCTTTATTTTCGTTCTTTGAACTGAATTGAAAGAATGAAGTCATCTGTTAGAGTCTTGTGTTAAGAGTAATAGTATAATTTAATATGGGGTTGTCCTTTTATTCTGAGCGTTCTGTTCTCGTGGAACTTGGGATGAGCAGGTACATGACAGAGGTGAGGAGGTTGCCCCTTCCCCAAGGCAGGACCGAAGCTGTTTACCAAGGATTTCGAGAACTTGAAGAGTCCCTGATAAGTCCTTTTTCTTTTGACAGATTTTGATTCTTTATCGTTCCATATTTGGTGTTGTATGGAAAGGTTTATTGTTTTTAAGTTAGTTTGCAAATAAAAATTTAATAGATGAGGTAGTTGAAAGTCTCCAATCAACTTTATGCTTTGACCTTTATTTATATTGTTTAAATGTAACATTGAGCCCAGTTCACATAAAAAGCAAGGATCGAATTTGAAGGCTGATGATGCCAAGAAGCATATCAACAAGTGCTTCGAAGATGATGTCAAGAGTGTATTTCTCTTAACAAAGAAAGAAGAGAGAATTTCTTAGTAAAACTATTGAGATGAACCCGTTATTTCTTCAATGCCTTTACTTCTCAGATTTTAGGAATAGCCTCTCTGTAACTGCTAACTGTCAACGAACTATAACTGTTACCATTCAGTCACGTGTCAATCATTGATAAGAAAAAGAAAGATCCAAGACTTGTTCTACTAAAACTAAGCTACTAATTCCTAGTCAACACCTCAACAGATAATTTGGTAATTTTTTATGCTTTCATCTCTTCGTTATAAAACCACATCTGATAGAGCCTCACCGGAAAGAATCAGTGTTGCACTTTCAATATAATATCGAAGGAGTGCCAACCTCTTGTAAACCCAAGACACAAGAATTCATGTTGCTCTCGTTCACCTAGTCCTTCCTATTCACTCCTAAGGTAAAGCGTGAGAGTGCTCTGTTGTGCCATGTGGATTGGTACTCGTTTATGTAGCATAAAGCTGTTTCGGTCTGTGCATGGAGCTGCTAATCTTTGCCAGGAGAAGCCAAAAGAATGCACAGATGATGATTTGTTACTATCTGGGTCGGTACGAAACCGTGATGCTAGTTTAGCTTGAACCCAGCTTGACAAGCAAATCAGAATCCAGAGCCCTCGTCCGGTGGACTTAGTGGCGGGGCATCGCAATGGGACGGAGGTGGTTAGGTTTTCCCAACTGAGAAAAGGTAAATCGCATTGGTGAGACAAAACCAAGCATTTGGTAATGTGGTGGCCACTGCTTTCTATGACACACATTGTGGAGCAGCGACACAAGAATTGTGTTGCAGTTTTGCGACTGGTTTTGCAGTTTGCACACTGTTAAAAAAAAAAAAACCCGAAAGCTTGTATGGAGAAGTATTTCGTTTTGGTTTTTCTGGAAATGGATTTTTTTATTATTATTGCTCGGCAAAAATTAAATTGTCCTGCTTCTCCGGGGCAAAAATTATATTTTTTTGTATTTTTATATTTTTTTGATATACTAATATTAAAAATAATATATTATTTTAATACATTGCTAAATAAAAATAATTAAAAAAAACCGTATCACATTAACAAATAAACTATAAGAAGGAAGAATTTTATAAGCACAGTTGTAATACACCTTTTCCGCATCATCTCTTTTCGTTGCAACAAAGGGAACAAAAACAAATTCCAAATGATTACATTGAGACGGTAGGAGGGTTAGTTTGGTCGCTGGGTGGGTTTACCTCCCATGTTGTTATTATTATTTATAGTTCAAATATTATGAAAGAATGAAAAAAATATTTTTTTTATAAACATATTAATATGAGTATGGATGATCTTCTTAAGATTTAATTGGGATGTAGTTTATTTTTAATATGTGAAAGTTAAGTCAGGAACATCCCCATCACTAAATTAAAAAAAAAAAAAAAAAACT
>NW_011499845.1:6589256-6668094 GCF_000495115.2 Populus euphratica | reverse complement strand
CACCCCCATCCCAAAAAAAAAAAAAAAAAAAAAAACCTTGCCCAGAAGCATCAAAGTTGCCGTTCACCTAATTATTTTCACGCACCAGACAAATGTTCGTGAAAGATGGGAAAATCTCTAATATATATATATAAAGCCGGGTGGCTTAAGCCATCTCAAGAAAAGTCGAAACTTTAGAGAAAAAGAAAACCAAAAGAGCGACAAACATTAAAATTGAAAAGCCAGTCTGCATGATCTTCACTCAACTTGCGGTGAAATACTAGTCTATGATGACTTTTTGACTAGCTTGCTACCTCGGCACCGTCCAAATCCTTTCCATCAAATTCAGCACTAGGAAAACCTAGATTTTATTTATTTTTTTTCCTGCTGCTTTCCGGTGAGGCTAATGTTCGGGCCCCTCCATTTGTCATTTGAGCCCTTCCACTGACTATTCTGACAATCTTGTGATGCAAGATTTAATCAGGTATTGTTGCCAGGAATTCTGTACTTGGAAATAAAGTTTCTTTCGAAGAGAAAAAGGGCAGCACAAATCAACAATATTGCTATTTGTTTTTTGACTTTTTTTAGAGCAAGGAGACAAATTAGAAAAATAAGCACTAAAAAAGAAAGAAAGGAAGAGGTATTTTAAGTGTATTCATCAACCTAATGACAGTCAGATACGCAATCGCTGTCCTGTGGATCAAGCCAGTGACGATCATAAATGGTTCAACGGCATCCCGGCATTTCAATTTGAATTAATCCATGAAGATATAAATATAAATAAATTATTCTGTTACTTAAGCACATGATTAACGACAGAGGTTTCAAGATCTTGAAAGATCATTCAGAATACAAGTATGGACCCAGTAGAGGTAATATGTATCTCATACAGCGCGTAAATACCAGAAATACACAATATTATATTAATTTATTTGTGAAGACTAATCTAAATAGACTTGCAGGACATGATAACTTTGGATTTTGGATTGGAAAGAGATAAATTCAAACCCACAGAGACTCATGAAAATATGAACCCCGGTTCCTTTTACCATCTAGCCGAACTTGTTGCGTAAAAACAAAAGCAGCAATCAACTCCTCCTCCTCCTCCTCTTCCACTTCTTCAAGCAAAAGCAAACTCAGCGGACTCAAGACCTCGTCAGTCAATCAATCAATCTTTTTCAAAGGTATTTAGTGTCTTGCATGTGTGTGTGTGTTGATCCATTGGAAGGCTGGTCGATCGTTTAGTCTCGAGTTACACGATAGAAACAGCACTGTGTCCTTTCTTGACCAGCCTTCGTATTGTCTTCAAAGAATAATCTACTGACCGGAAGATTTCTTGAGATGTTCATTTTTCTCTCACTGTTTTTTCTTTGGGGTGTGTTCTTGAGAGATATCATTCTATAATTGTGTCTTTCATTGGTTGGTATTAATTCTTCCTAGCGATTTACTGTTTATATGTAGTCTTCCCTTTTCCGATGAGCAATGTTTTTAGCCTTCAAATCGTGCAAAGAAACCACAGACATATAAAGATTGTTCAGCTAAACACCTCCAGAAAAATGATATATTTGTAGCCAAAAGATTCTTGAGATTTCTTTGTTTCGGTGGTGTAGACGCACATGCAATTAAATAATTAATTATTGGTTCTTAATCATGCATTTCCTAAAAAGATTATTTTTTTCCCGTATAAAATCCAAAATGCAATAGTGAATGGATAATGAAATGACCGCGTACTTCGTTTTCGTTCCATCTTTTTTGAATCGAAAGTATGCTGTGAAAGCAATGGGATTAATATCTATTTATTTATGTTATATAGTAAAATCACAGCATTTTATTTTAATGTATAAACAAATGGATATCTCATTCACTTTTCTTTTCATGTCAAGTGTGTATGATTTTTTTATTATTCTTTATCCCATAAAAGATTTTTAAGATGGACATAATTCAAAGCGGTGTTACATAATGATATATGAATAATTACTTGTAATAGATATAATAGTATTCTCTAAAAAATCAAGAATAATTAAAAATTCAAGTTCTACATGCAATGGTAATTGTTTTTTTTTAAAAAACTAGTTAATTAATTAACAAGTTGAATAATATATATTGGACCTTGGATGAACAATGGATTAGCTTTGTCTGTCTCTTTTATTCATGCTGTGATCTCAAATTGCTTGTTAAAATACCAAATAACTGTAGGGTGATTTTTTTTTTCCTTCTCAGTGGACGAAGGGTAAAACACACTCCCACGAGTTATTTTCGATTTAGACAACCTTCTACTCTGTGACCAGTGGACTGAAAGTAAAAGATTTAAGGTACGAAGTTGAGTCGTCTTGTAAGAACAAATGGTAGATTTCCAATTTTGCATGCTTTTCCATATCCGCTGACGAGACACTATTCCACCTATCTTTCAACTCTTGAAACTGAAGGTCTCTATGCCACTCCACTCTCCCTTTTCAATCAAATAGCAAACCAGCACTTAACAAAGCCACCAAATATCATATCTTTAGATTTTTAAAAGTTTTTTTTTTTAAATATATATTTTTTTCAATATCTTTAGATTTTTAAAAGTTTTTTTTTAAAAAAATATTATTTTTTCAGTTTTAAATTGATATTTTTTAGATGTTTTGAGATTTTATTTTAGTATTTTTAAATTATTTTAATATGATGATGTTGAAAATAATTTTTAAAAATTAAAAAATATTATTTTAATGTATTATCAAACAAAAAATACTTTAAAAAATAACCCTACCATATTCCAAACACCCATTAAATATGCATTTAGTAATATGGTCTTTTAAAAAATTATTTTTTATTTTTAAATTATTTTAACAGGTTAATGTTAAAAATAATTTTTTAAATAAAAAATATTAATTTAATATATTTTTAAATATTAAATATTTTAAAAAACAAACGGTATGTTAACCACTTCAACTACCATTCCTGGGAGTATAATTAAATAAAACTAAAAACGAAACATAATTTACTTGTCGTCATCCTGTACTGTAAAGTCATGCACTGTTTTTCCTGTGAGGTTCGTGCATCACAGGCAATACTATTCTGCTGGCCTTCCAATTGATGTTATTGTCTAACGAATCATTTTAAAAAAATTAATAAACACATTTGTCGAGTCATTGTTTTAGTTCGGCCGTGTCTTTTTTTCAACGCACGAGCCTTGAAGTCCTATCCTACCCCTGGTGAGCATCTCTGACTTGTTTCTTTGTTTTCGTCTGCGTTCAATTTCATCCCTGGCAATTGTGGGTTGCCAATACTAAAAAAAAAAAAAAAAAAAAACTGGCAGATATATATTAAAAAAAAAGGTCACAGCAAGATGTGTTTAGAAGGAGGTCTCGCGTTAGAAGATTTTTAGACACGATATTTATTAAAGTTCTCTCATCAAATTTACCATAAACATAAGATGTGTTTTTTTAAACATGTAGGATGGAGGATTGGATATTTGGAGGTTTAAGTAACTTGAAAAAAAAAAAAAAAACTATTGAGAATTAATTTTTTATTAATATAAATGTTCAAGCCAACTTGTGTGTATATCTTAATTAATTTTAGTGATCTTGAAGTTAACAACTATATAAATTTTTAGTATTTTTGAGATTTATAAAATTTAAATTGGTGAGTTTTAAAGAATAAACTTAATATTTGATCAATTAAATCATACCTCTTATAATTTTTAAAATTAAATTTTATTTACAGGTTAATATTATGCATGTGTTTGATTTTGTAGTAATTATTGTATGTTTTGTTAATATATTGAAATAATAATATTTTATTTTTTAAATTTTATTTTTAATATTAACATGTTAAAACAATCTAAAAATTCTTAAAAAGTAACTTTTTAAAAAAAATCATTTTTTTTAAATATTATCTATTTAATTAGTACAACTAAGAAAAAATAAAAAATAAAGAATAAAGGAGTTTATTTATTTAAGAGGTGAAATAAAAAATAAAATAAAATAAAAAAATGTTAATATAAATGTTTAAGTCAATTTGTATATATCTTGATTAATTTACTGATCTTAAAGTTAATGACTATATAAATTTCTAGTAGTCTTGAGATTTATAAAATTTGAATTGTTGATTTTTTAAAAATAAATTTAATATTTAACCAATTAAATCATACCTCTTATAATTTTTAAAATTAAATTTTATTTATAGATTAATATTATGAACGTGTTTGATTTTGTAGTAATTACCGTATGTTTTGTTAATATATTGAAATAGTATTTTTTTTATTTTCTAAAATTTATTTTTAATATTAACATATTAAAACGATCTAAGAATTCTTAAAAAGTAATTTTTTTAAAAAATTCAAATATTTTTTTAAATATTATTTATTTAATTAGTACAACTAAGAAAAAGTAAAAAATAAAGAATAAAGAATAAAGAAGTTTATTTATTTAAGAGGTATTTGAGAGTATAATAATTGATTGTTTTTTGAAGTATTTTTTATTTGAAAAAATTTAAATAATTTTATTTTATTTTTTAAAATTATTTTTTGATATTAGTAAATTAAAATAATATAAATATATATAAAAAATAATTTAAAATATGTATTTTTAAATTTTAATAAAAATTATGTTGAAACTCAGTGAAAAAAAACTGGGAAGTTAGCACAGCTCAGAAAAGAAAAGGAAAAAAAAAAAGAAAAAAGAAAGGAGGGGTATGAACCATGAAGGAAGCACACCAGCAAAATTCAGTAATTACCCAAATAAGAAAGAGGGCAATTGGTCATTTCAAAATAACAAGCCCACCCGTAGCCCACCCGCAAGTTCCAGCTAGGTAGCCTGCCTGCCTTTCTGTTTAGCCATAGCATCTCCGTGACCCTGCTGAGCTCTGCTGATCAAGCACTCCACAAAAGAGAGAAGAAATAAAATAAAAAACCAATTTATTAATCAGCAATAAACAAGAAAGGAGGAAAAAGAAACCGAAAATATATTATCAGCACCAAATACTGATAAAAAGCAAATAACAACATCGCGAGAAAAGAAAAAGAAAACAGAATTGGTCCTCTCAGATCTGAAATTTCCCTTCTTTTGATCTCAAAAACAAACAAATGTTCAGATTTGAACAGCAAAAGATGAGGAAAAGGATTGCATTTTCAATTTCCTTCTGATTTATTTCTCTTTTTTTCTTAGGGAATTGGAATCTGTTCATTTCTTCTCTTCTCTTCTCTTTTTGTTTTTGCTGGTTTGTGTGGAGATGGCCGACGCCGTGATTCCTGCTGCCGTACTTCGTAATCTCTCCGATAAGCTCTATGAGAAGCGAAAGAATGCGGCTCTCGAGGTCTCTCTCGCTCTCTCTTTCCAATTCGTGTTTTTCGTATACGATTTTGTATTTCTAGGTTTTGATTTTCTATTTACGTAGGTCGAGGGAATTGTGAAGTCGCTGGCGGCCGCCGGGGATCACGAGAAGATATCGATGGTCATCAATTTGTTGACCTACGAATTCATCTCCTCAGTCCAAGCCAACCACCGCAAGGTTTTTTTTTTTTTTCCTTGAAAAAAAAAAGGAATGTGAATTATTTTTCAATTTCATTGTTTTGATTCAATTGCGACATAATTTTGGCATTTTTATTTGTCTTATGCAGGGAGGATTGATAGGACTAGCAGCTGCAACAGTAGGGTTAACTACAGAAGCAGCCCAACATCTCAATGTTAGTGATCTGAAACTCCTCTATGTTACTTGTTTGAACCTTTTCTGTGATCGGGCTGTAGCTTCGGTGTTCAATTTTATTGATAGATAGGCAACAAGTTTTTAAATTTTCAGCATAACCGTGTAGACACGTTCCTAATTTTGAGCTTTGTCCAAACTATGGTTAGAATTTTAAGTTCATGCTTTGAACTGAGCTTAGTCACTTTCTTTGGGATTATGAGCCATTTAGCGAGGGTTAAATATTTGATTTATTGAACATAGTTGATGGAACTACGTTCAATATTGTATGACATTTGGCTTTTGTGCAAAGTTATTATTGTCTTGTCTTATTTTTTCTTTTTGCAAAGCTTCTGTATTATGTTCTTACTTCATTCTGGAATCTTAAAATAAAGAATGTACTGATCGGAAGTTATTTGGATGAAATAGATATGTGATAACAGATTTCATTTCAGACGAAAAACCCATAAAATATGGTTAATTTCACAGAGGAATAAGAAAGGGAAAAATGTCCAATGGGATAAAGGATGATTGGTGTTCCTGAATAAATAGACTGCAATAGCACAAAGAAACTTTGATAAATGTTACTGGATTACCATGACAAGTATACACCATTGTGTTTGAATAATGGATATAAAGAAACACAATGTAACAGCTAGTAAAATAACATTTGAAAGTTCATTTTCACAAATAGAGAGTATTAGACCTACTTGAAGGTCTAGTATGCAGAAGCAAGAAAAACAAGCTCCACCTTTTGTTTAGCATTCCTAGAAAGGAACATGAATGGTTTATGATGATGCTGTGGCTAAGGGACCATTTGCTACTGCAAATCCTTTGTAGATGCTTTGAGCCATGACACTGGATCTGCAAATTAAATGCAATCTTATATGAGGTGCTGCATTCCCTAGCAAATGCTTTCATCAACAATTGTTTTGGGTGGTTATGCTTAGAAGGGTTCACTAAGATGAATATGTAGTTGTCTAAAAAAGGCACCTATAGAAGTGCTTATAGTATTTTGTTCCCTTACTTGATTTTATTATTGGTATTATTGCAAGTAGATATTTCTGTGTTTCTGAATCAAAGACCTATTCCAACCATACTCTAGGCTCTTAGTGCTAAAGTCTAGACCCAAAGGCAAGAGTGTGTTTGTACCTGTTTGTTGCATGTTCTTAGAACTAGCTTTTTTTGGGTCTCTGAATATTCCATACAGATATTACAAATGAATTCTAGGAAGCAACAATTATATTTCAACTTAAACAAGCATAGCTGCTGTAGTGTTATAGAATGAAATGAATGTCAATTTATCAGCTGAATTTGTAAGCTATGAACCAAAATAACAACTTTTATTGGATCTGGAAACACAAGTTGATACTCAAGGTTCTTGCTTTCCTTTGAATAATGATACCAGATTAGTCAATCTGTTTAATGGTTATGATTTATTGCAGGATAGAGAGTCTGGTAAGGTTATCTTACCACATATTTGTACCATCTGTTATGCAGTTGGGACATGTAACACCATCCCTTTGCATGTTGTCTAGTCAGTTTCTATATGTAAAACAAACTGTGTGTGATTTTGTGTCAACATGGGTGATCCAAGTGCAATAAAGAGCTTGTTATTGATGTATTTGGGAGGGCTCAGGAGGGGGAAAGATTGAAAGATACTGGGAAGTGCTGTTCTGCTGTTTATGGAACACTGATTGGGATTCTAATTTTTTGACAATCTTCTCTACTGTGGCAAATATTATGAGACAGAACAGTGCATTAGTCATTTCCAGAATGGGAAAAAAAATACTATGCAGTATTCTTTAAGAATCAACTTTTTGTGAATTAGAGTGATGGAGGGTGTATCAGTCTGCTATATTTTGTTTTGATTTTACTCAGCAGCCGGAGAACATCATGAGACATTTTTTTTTCAATTCTTAGTCTTTTTCTCCCCCTTTTCATTTGTATAATATTTATATTTCACTATTGCTTTGGATGTATCTTGCCAGCAAATTGTGGAACCTGTACTTGATTCTTTTGGTGACCCAGATAGCAGAGTTCGTTATTATGCTTGTGAAGCTCTGTATAACATTGCTAAGGTGAGAATGGAAATGGTTGATAGCCTGATCTATATTTTATCCTTCTTGTTATGTTTGGTGCTTAACATACTGTTTTATACTGGCATGCAGGTGGTTAGAGGAGATTTTATTGTTTTCTTTAACCGTATTTTTGATGCCTTATGTAAACTTTCGGCAGATTCAGATCCCAATGTACAAAGCGCTGCTCATCTTTTGGATCGGCTTGTAAAGGTAATAATTGCTCTAAACCTCAAAGTATTTATTGATTTCTTGTACTTGATGTGTTAGTAAGGTTGGGATCCTCTTAAATTTTCAATTCTCATATTTTACTATGATGAAACAGGATATTGTTACTGAAAGCGATCAATTCAGGTGTGTACAATAGATATGCACTTCAAGAATTATCTTGAGTCGTTATGAACTGTTCTGATAAATTAAAAGTCCTATGTTTTTATGTTTTTTTTTTAGCATTGAAGAATTTATACCGTTGTTGAGAGAACGTATGAATGTCCTAAATCCCTATGTCCGACAATTCTTGGTGGGATGGATTACTGTATTGGACAGTGTTCCAGATATAGATATGCTGGGTTTTCTTCCTGATTTTCTAGATGGTAATCCATGTTCTTTGTTTCAAATCTAACATGCTTCTTTGTTTTGTACTTGTATATTGCTTCTTAGTTGATACCTTACCAACTGTTGATAAATCTCAGGTTTGTTCAACATGTTGAGCGATTCTAGCCATGAAATACGACAACAAGCTGATTCTGCTCTTTCAGAGTTTCTTCAAGAAATTAAGAACTCCCCAGTAAGATTTCTGCTTAATTACAATCTCATCTATTGTAGTTTCTAATTCCAGGTCACTTGCCTTTGAAAAACATTGTTCCAGCAATAAATACAAATGAATTCACATTATTTTCTTTATTTTCTTTGTTTGATATGCTTTGGTTGGCATCAAGTGTTTTGATATAAAAACAAATCTTTTGTTCATTTTTGTAATTTTCTGACTCGAACAGTGCTACTGTTGAAGTCTGTAGATTATGGTCGTATGGCTGAAATACTGGTTCAGAGAGCAGCTTCTGTAGATGAATTCACTCGGTTAACAGCTATTACTTGGGTAAGCAGTTTCACATTTTGAATTTATATATATGTGTGTGTGTAAATTTATATTTCTACAGCATACCCTGCAATTTCTCCCCTTTTACAATATCTTCTCTGGTGTATCTTCTATGATGCGTGCATTTGTCGATGTCACAAGTGTGCAAATTTATTTTTCTACAGTGTACCCTGTAATTTGTCTCCTTTTACAATATCTTCCATGGTTTATCTTCTATGATGCATGTATTTGTAGATGTTGCAAGTTGTTTTGAGTTTTTGACAAGTAATTGCTTCATTGGAATTATATAATCTTTTTATCACATTAACTGTGCAGATAAATGAGTTTGTGAAACTTGGTGGTGAACAACTTGTTCCTTATTATGCTGATATTCTAGGAGCCATTCTGCCTTGCATTTCCGACAAAGAAGAGAAAATTAGAGTGGTAAGCTGGTTTAAACTCTCTGAAAGATGAAAAATCTGTGATTATCTTATAATGCTGAGACCTATTTTTTGGTTTCAAGGTTGCTCGTGAAACCAATGAAGAGCTCCGTGCAATCAAGGCTGATCCTGCTGAAGGATTTGATGTTGCAGCAATTCTCTCCATTGCAAAGAGGTATAACTTTGTAACCTGCCAAAACAAAAATTCAGTTTAAAACTAGCAATTTTGCTTTTTAGTAGTTCTTATGAAGACCTAAAATTAAAGTGCTGATAACCCTCACAAACAAAGTGATGGCGGTGTCTCTGAAATGAAGACCATCTAAAATGATTTGTAGTGGCTATTGATTCCTTTTGCTGTTCAGGCAATTATCGAGTGAGTGGGAGGCTACTCGAATTGAAGCATTGCACTGGATATCAACCCTTTTAAATGGATACCGTATTGAGGTAATCAGACTTTGCTTCTGTTTACAAAAATAAACTGTGTGTTTGCAACTCAGAGAAAAGCAGCTTGAAGTTACATTTTGTTATCCTGTGGTTTAAATGCAAATGGTAACGGGTCCCACAAACAGTAACTTGTGTTTAGAATGTAACCAAATGATTTATTTTTGTGGTCTGCTCTAAAAGCAGAAGCAGCCACAAAAACAAACATTATTGATAAGTCATACACATTTGATTTTTTATTTGTTCTCTGAACTGCAAATATTGTAAATTTAGTTTCTTGTATGTTTGTAGTGCTCCCATAACTCTGAATTAGTTCTATGTCTTAAAATCAGAGTCTTCAAGGGTGTCAGCCCATTTACAGTCAACTTCTGGTTTCATGTTCTTAACACAAACAAGAACTTTGGTTATGATTAGGTGGCATGAAGGAAGGGACTGAAAGCTATATCTAGCTTGGTCCTTCCATTGAATAAGTAGATATTTCTTTGGGCTTGCATTTGTTTAAAATTTTCTAGACCAAGTATGACTAAAGGTGTTAATATTTCTTATGTGAAACAGGTCTTGTCTTTTCTAAATGACATATTTGATACCCTTCTCAAAGCACTGTCAGATCCATCTGATGAGGTAATCTTGTACATTTGATTTATGCCAGAAGTAATAGATCATTTTGCTCATATTTGATACCCTTCTCTTTAAGGTTCATCTTTTTTTTTTACTTGAAGTGCAGTTATTTTATAGATTGACAAATTTTATAATTGTAATTATTCCTTTCAGAATTTTTTATGCCAGAAGTAATAGATCATATTGTTCATATGCATGCATCTGGATTGATGGGTTTTTTTTTTTTCACCATAATAGAAGGTTGCCCATGAGATTGGCCTCTGTATGCTTGTGTTTGGTATCCATTGAACTTTCAATTTATTTGCAAACAGAACAAAACAAACGTAATTCATTATATGGTAAATTGAAAGCTCAATACTGTCTCGTTCACTAGTTTTGCTTGATACATGTTAGATTGCTCTGGTTGACACGGGATGGATCTATTATATGTAAAAGTATCCGTAATTGGATTAGACTTTCCTTCTGACCTATGATCACCCTCTACTCATAGAACACAGGGAACTAAAAACCACTTGATGAAGGAAGCAGTATAGAAATGTATGAAAATAACCACACCTCCCTGCACTCAGCTGGGCCATCTCCCCTTGATCTCCAGGTCCACTGAAAGCAGTCCTGGTCTCATGTAAAGAAAGAATCCAAATCTGATTTCTATCCCGCATATCACAACATGTGGCAACCAGTTTCTTTTGGGAACATGAGAATGGTATGCCCAGCTACTTGAGGGACATCACAAATTTCCCCTCAATCTCCAGGTCCACTGAAAGCAGTCCTGGTCTCATGTAAAGAAAGAATCCAAATCTGATTTCTATCCCGCATATCACAACATGTGGCAACCAGTTTCTTTTGGGAACATGAGAATGGTATGCCCAGCTACTTGAGGGACATCACAAATTTCCCCTCAATCTCCAGGTCCACTGAAAGCAGTCCTGGTCTCGTGTAAAGAAAGAATCCCAATCTGATTTCTATCCCGCATATCACAACATTTTCCAATCAGTTTCTTTCAGGAACATGAGAATGGTATGCCCAGCTAATTGGGGGACATCAGAAAAATTAGGACTGAAGTTTCGTGCTAGGTGCTCATGTGTTTTGTCTGGGTGGAAGCTGGTGGAAGGGTTTTCACATCACAATTGTTCGTGGCTGTCATCTTCAATTTTCTTTGCTGTTTTGTACATAAATTTACCGTCATATGGTTTTTAAAAAGGTGCAAAAGCCAAAACAATCTTACTTTAATTGAAACAAATCGCCCTGCAGAAAATCTTAAAGATCTAATCTTGGAGATCTCTTTCCGAGTGCTATTTCTTTTATTGTGTTTTGCACTGTTTCAAAGTCATGGAGGTGTATGGCATCAGAAACAAATCATAGGATTCTAATAGTGAAATCCCACTAAACCATGTGATAAAGAGTACTTGGTTTATTTGTACACATATATTTCTGTTTCCTGTATCTACCAATACATCAGCTATCTGATTAATATTTTTATCACCATGGATCATACAACTCATCAGGCCTGCCGATGGAGTGGGTCTGTTTCTTCCGTAGGAAAGTATAAACTCCATGGCTGAAATTTTTCTCATTTGTTTAGAATCTCATTTCCTTCTTTCTTTTCTCTGGACTTCTATTTTCCTTGTAATGTTCCCTGTGAAAACACCTTTTCATTTGCCAACCAGAAAAACAAACACTTCGGATCTCAATCTTGTTATGGTCAATCTATTAATTTTATTGCTTTCACATGCATACAGATCAAAGAAACATCCTGTACTGTTTTTTTATATAATTAATTTGTTGCAGTTCTGATTTTGTCCCTAGGTGGTACTCCTTGTTCTTGAGGTTCATGCATGCATAGCGAAAGACCAGCAACACTTCCGCCAGCTTGTTGTTTTCTTGGTGCATAATTTCCGCAATGATCATTCTCTTCTAGAGAAGTGAGCCTCTTGCTCTCATCTTGCCTTCTCTTTATTTGTAATTTTTTTAGTGTTTGTAGTTTAGTTGGTCTGCCAGTGGCAGTTTGAGTGTAGCTTTAATCACGTGTCTTATTTCTTCTGCAAACTGTTCTTTTGTTTTCTTAGGCGCGGTGCTTTGATAATCCGACGACTCTGTGTTCTTTTAGATGCTGAAAGGATCTATCGTGAACTTTCTACAATATTAGAGGGGGAAGCTGACCTGGATTTTGCATCTATCATGGTTCAGGTTTGCTCATTATCTGGGAACATAAATCAGGGTTGCTTGAGGCCAAATGGAATAATACTTTTCAGGGATTTTCTTGTTTACTTTTCTTATATATATATTGCATTGGCAATACATAATTGGGAAAATAGTGAAGGCGGCAAAAAAATTGAGTTTTTTTTCTACCTGCTGTTCAATTTTACTTGATTACAATTTTTCCTCTTTTCCCCAGGCTTTGAATTTGATTTTACTCACATCCTCTGAATTAGCTGAACTTCGAGATCTTTTAAAACAATCTCTGGTGAATTCTGCTGGGAAAGATTTATTTGTTTCTTTGTATGCTTCGTGGTGCCATTCGCCCGAGGCAATTATAAGCCTTTGTTTATTAGCACAGGTAAGAATTTAGGATCCTGCCGCGGTCATACCTTATCATCTCTTGTGAAGTTTAAAGCTATATGAATTTCATGCATTCATCCATGTTTTGTCCTTTCTTCGCAGACTTATCAGCATGCCAGTACTGTGATTCAGTCACTGGTAGAGGAAGATATTAATGTCAAATTCTTGGTACAGCTGGATAAATTAATTCGTTTATTGGAAACTCCCATCTTTGCTTACCTCAGATTGCAGGTGCCCTGGTTAAACGCACTTCTTAGTTACCTCTGTTTTGCCTATAATTTATAACTTTATTAATTGTCAATAAAAGAATTTGACATGGATATATATTTATTTTGATTTCTTTTGGTCATTTGTGGATTGTCTAATATTTGGTAATTCCATGGATTTCTTTGTCTGAATAGAAAAATAAAAATTGTTTGCTTATTGTTATGTAATTTGATCTGGCATGTGATGCTTGCAAGATTGTGTTGCAAGGTCATTTACTTGGTCTTTCTTGTTATGCTGAGTGTTTCTGCCATTTTGTGGTTCTTGCAGCTTCTTGAACCTGGAAGATATACATGGTTGTTAAAAGCTTTATATGGCCTTCTGATGCTGCTCCCACAGGTATCTGAAGAATTGTATACTGCTCCCATTGAGTTTCTTGAATTTTTATATGTAAAGGCTGCAGTTTCACACACATGCATGTTTGTCTATTGTTCTTGCATGCTTGAATGCATGTATACGGTTAGGAAAAATGTTACTCATCTACTTTTTAATGAATCCTATTTCATTTTTCTGACACTCAGATTGTCTTAGATTTAATATGATTATGGTGCCATTTAAATTTCTTAGAGATTAATACTGAGGGGAATGCGTCATCTAAGGGTGCAGACCATGCATATGTTTCTGAATGCTTCTGGTTTGTTTGTCTGATGGACCTTTAACAAGGGTTTTGTTTACCTTTTATGAATGGTGGAAGGTGGTATATAGGATGCATGTTTATTTTCTGTTTTCTGTAATTGTGAAGGAGAGGCTCAATCTTGCAATTAATGTTACAAAATAAGGAGCAGTGATGACCAATTGATGAAATATTTAATGCTTTTCTAACTTTTAGTGGTGGTGGTTATTTGAAAAGATGAGCTTGATCTAGATTGGTGCTAAAGAGCTTGGTTATATATTGATGAGCATTTAAGTGCTTCCTTGCTTATGAGATGCTATTAGTGTTACTGCCACCTCACTATAGCTTCTCATGTTTCTTTTTCATTGGCTTCATGAATGCAGCAAAGTGCCTCTTTTAAGATGCTGCGAACTCGTTTAAAAACTGTTCCTTCATATTCCTTCAGTGGTGATCAAGTTAAACGAACATCTTCAGGAAACCCTTACTCTCAGATTCTACATCACATTCCATGTGGATCGCAAATCTCTGAGGATGGTGATGTAAACCAGGATGTAGGGACTTCTAATTTGCATAATGGAATTAACTTCACTTCAAGGCTGCATCAGTTTGCGCAAATGCAACGTCAACACCGAATGCATGCAAAAGTGCAGGCACAGTCTGGCAACAGTTCTGCTTCATCATCAAAGGTTTGTTGGATATCTTCATCTCATTATTTTCTATTTGTTATCATGTTTAATTAAACTGCTTTTGGCATTATGATTTATGATAGGAGTAGAATTTTAGGGGAATTAGGTGAGGAGCAAGAATGACTAGACTAGAGTAGAGAGCACATTTAGGGAACTTTGGTTGGTATTGGCTAGTAGAGTAATTTGTGGGCTTATCATGAAGTTCCTTTGTTGTGAGAGGTTCATCTCAATTGGCACATGATGAGTGAGGGTGGATAAGGTGTTGTTGTCAAGGGGAAGACATTCTTAGGTATTTGTAAACATTATCAAGTTCATGTTTGTCCGTAGTGGCAAAGCATCAAATATTTAATCGTGTTTAATTTTCTGGTTGTCTTTTCACTTTGGCTTTGATTCTGCTGGTGTTTTGCTTGGAATTACTGTGCCCTATTATTCATGCAGGATGTACAAAGATCAGAGGAATCAGGGCACCGACTTCCTTTGGGTAATAGTGAGCCTCCTTCAAGATCATCTAGAAAAGGCCCGGGGCAGCTACAACTTTAATCATGTTTTTCACAGGAGATGAGAGTAGAGGTGGTATAAGTTGTAAAATTGTATATCGTAGTTTGTCTGTTTTTATTGATGCTGGGATGGTGAAAGAGATGGTTTTGACTTGAGATAAGCTTAGGTTCTCCTGAGCTTCTTCTTCTTCTTTTTATTTTTTATTTTTGGAGACGGTGACATGCATGTGGTTCTTTTATTTTTTTTTATTGAAAACCACATGGGAGCAAATTATTTTAGAGAATGCAGTTTGTCTGTCTACTTCACAGCTCAGCTGTTATGACCACTTGAAGAAACAAAAAAAATAAGGAATCAGCTAATTCATGTATTCATCACATCGATCTTCGCCAAATGTTTGCTTACACTAATTTTTATCAATCGATCTCTTTACATCTCCCCTTTCTTTGTGTTTATATGAAAGCAATCAGCAAACACCTTATCCAGCTGTGGTTCTATGCAGACATCTCTCCATTATGGCTCTTTAATCAGCAAACACCTTATCCAGCTGTGGTTTTGTGCAAACATCTCTCCATTATGGCTCTTTAACCATCATAAGTGGTTCTTCCAAAGAAGTTTATCCATCCCACATCGGCTTATGGTGGCGATTTTGAAATTTTTATATTGGCGTAACGGGAGGCTGCACGCCATCTTGGGGGGTGTGGGGCAGGGATCAGCTCGTGCGTCAATAAACCCTAAACCTGTCTCTCTCTGAGGGGAAATCAACGTAAAGGGGGTCTTTGACCAGTGTTTCCCCTCAAAAGCGGTTTAACCAAAAAGAAACGCTGATGCCCAAACCTTGCATGGTGGCTGTATCCCTTGTTGACAATTCTCCCCTTGAGAGGAGTATCGAGGTGGTACCGCTTGCATCTGGCCGGTGTCTCGGGGTACTGGATTCCTCGCCTCTCTACCACCACCCGTTTTTTCAATGACAACGAGTTATTAAACATTCCGTTAAATGTGTCATCCCAGGTTGAAATATTGGACGTTGTTATGATGTTTTGACAGATCTGATGAGAAGTTCAGTCACTCAAGAGCGAGCAAACAAAAATTCCCGATTGATAGATCCGATACCAACAATTCAAGATGGAGCAGGGCTTATTCCATCGACCAGTGAATATTTAATGGTAACTGCATCCAAATCAACCTTGCAAGAAAATCTTATTAGTGATTGCATATTTCCGCTATGGGGCCAAAAACAAGTTGCTCAACTTGTTCTGCAGTAAGATTGACAGTCAAACTGGTAATCTCTTTTATGAAGCTGCTAACTGAAGACGAGTGCCATAAACTATCATAATTCATCCGGATTTACAAAAATCCACTTTCAGATTACAAAACTGGAGCATGCCAGTGGAAACTTCCTTGCGCCTTAAAATCCAAACCCTATAACCAACCAACAATACTTATCTAAATCTTGGTTGGGAAAGAAGGATAAAAAAAACAGTTGTGCAGACGGCGCCAGAGAGACAATAAGTAGCCAGAGCATCTTATTTACATTTAATTTTTCAATTAAGTATTTATAAAGCATAAATCTTCTCCAGATCCGAGTTGTACTCATCAGGGTCCGATATATTTGCCGAGTACACTGACCAAGAAAATGATTTGCTTCCACTTGCCCTTTTGATGCGCCTCTGGGAATCCCGGAAAGCTCCAAGATGCTGCCGGAAAACAAAGTAGCACAGGCTTGCAAGTGTCCCAACTAGAATTGGTGCCCCTGTTAAAGTTATGGTTATAGCCATCCAAGAACTTTTCTTTCCTACAACCACAAATGCTATTGACAGAAATGCTCCACAAGTGCAAGCACAGGCAGCCCACATCAGCTTGTTAACTATGGAGACTAACTGTTTCTGAGCCTGAGTGTCCCAGGCCACCAAAGTGATCTGAACCACAACAACCGCTAACGATATAAAGAGAGATGTTACATTTAAGAGGCAGAAAACTTGAAAACCAACATAGTCAGCTATATTAGCTTTCCCTGTTTCAGCTCCATCCTGTATATATTGCCCAGGTAAGTTGAAGATAGCCAAAAAAGCAATCGAGACAAAAAGAACAGCAACAACAGTGACAGAGTTGGTTGTATTCTGGACAGCTTCTCTATGGAGTTTCCTTAGTTCCTTCGCAATGCCAGAAACTCTTCGGTTGGTTTTTTCATTTTGTATAAGTTGTGAATGCACCTCATGCTTGATATCACTAACTGTCCTCTTAAGTTCCATTGCTTCATCCATTTGACCAACATGCCGAGCATGCTTGGCACCAGCCTCTGTGAGAGCTTCCTTGATTTCCAAGGCAGATTCTCCATATGGGAGTTTATCAGCCAAATCCATCGCAGTTTCATGCTGATTATTGATGATGTTAACATCAATAGATATATAGCTCAGCAAAAAGCTTATTATCTGAGAAACAGAGAACAAGTATAAGTATGATGCGACTGGGAAGAGAAATGATAGGGAAAAACCTTCTTGAACAGCAGTGCCACTGCTACAGAAAAAGATCCTGGGAGAAGCTAGTAAGCTCATAATCACTCCATGAATCAACACATCAGATTTGGTCATCTTATAATACATTTGAGGTGACAATTAGATAAAAGACAGACACAGATTTGGTCATCTTATAATACATTTGAGATGACAATTAGATAAAAGACAGACAACGACATGTTCTCATATTTAATTAGCAATCGATAGTTAAAGTACCTGGGGGCGCAATTTCCTTGTCGCTACATGCACTGCCGTGTTACCTTTCTTGTCACGCTCATTTAGTATTGAGTGATCAGCAAGTAATATCTCCTCTACAACAGAAGTGCTCTGACCTTTTACAGCCATATGGAGTGCAGTCTGGCCTTTCTTATCTTTGATGCAGACAATACCAGGATCACGATGTATAAGCACTTTTACCATATCAAGAAGGCCATACCTGGCAGCTGTGTGCAAAGCAGTTTTCTCATTTTTACGCACTATCCTCATTGAGCTGACATCAACATCCAGAATGGCATTCACCACGTCCAGGTGATCTTTAACAGCGGCTGAATAGAGGGGGCTAGTATTGGAGGAGTCACATACCTTGCAAAGTTCAGGCCACGTGACCAAAAGGTCCTTCACGATGCCTAAAACCAATATACCATAAAGAGTTAAACGACCTGCCACCAACTAACTAGTTAACAAAATGCTGGCGGTGAGGCTCAATCCTGAACGGACATATTAAATATGGCTACCTTATGTAAATGAAGCTCAATCTTCATGAACACAATCTCCTACGCCTCTATGATTATGCAAAGCTAACGTTCTATTCGACTCTAGCCAATTTCAATCAGCAGTGATCTATATAACTTTCAAAGAAAAATATAGTAGAATTGCTGCTTGGACTGACCACTTTTATCCAGCAAATGACTTATATTATGGAAAGCCATTCTCCCTTACATGTGCCCAATCAAGGAAACGAACCATAACCAAGACCTCCCATTACATAGAATAACACTATTACCATGCATTTAAAAAAATAAACACTGTGCTGTTTGAAATCGCAGCCATAGACCTCCAATCACACATATACAGTGGACATCGGAGTCAATTCAATTGAGAAAAGAAGCCATTTAAACAAAAAGGCGATAACTTTACAAATCAAAGTCTAGAAGCGATTAATCTAATTGTGAACATACCACAGACAAGAAGACAGTAATTAAGCATACAAGTAGACCAAAAGGGCAAAAAAGAATATCAGAAAACCTACCCAAGTGACCCTTCTTAGCAGCAAGATGGAAGGCATCCAGGTCACACTTAGACCTGATCTTCACAGTTTCTAAATCACAAAGCTTTACCAAATATCTAAAAACCTCTTCCAAATTATTATCAGCAGCTATATACAAAGCAGTCTCTCCTGCATCAGTCTGCAGAGACATTAGATCAGACACATCAGATGGCTGCTCCCCCACTATCTGTTTCAAAGAGTAAAGGTCGCCTGATCGGACGGCTGTGAAGAATCTTTGGCAGGCTATGAAGTGTAGAGATGATTTTGATGGCTCCATCATCATCGTCATCATCATAATAATAATAGCATTAGCTTAATTGGTATGCATAACATACGAGCTCGTTTCTTCAACAGAGAAAAATCAGGTACGAACCATCGAGTGTCAAGCTTCTCTTTCTCAAAAGTTTCTATACTTTTGACGTCTCTCTTCTTCTGCTTCTGCTTCTGCTTCTTCTCAGGTGAGCTCACGTTTGTATATTGCCTTTAAAAGTATTTTTTTAAAAACAATATTAAAAAAATGTTTTTATTTTTCACGGCGACAAACGTGCCCTTGGACGGTGGACTTCTTCTATGTGATTGCCGCCGGACTCATTGTCATGATTGGATTGGACATTTCCTACTTTATTTAATTTTATCTAGTCATGTTACTTTAGATAGTTTACTAATTTAGTCATTTATATTTTTTAAGAACAAATTAATCACTTGACTTATGTTCATCGTTGATTTATTAAAAATTTTGCCGCTTTTTTTCTTAATTCTAAAGGCACCTCGTCACTTTTTAAGCACTTAAAGGAAAAACAAATGCTCGTAATAATATAATAATAGCCATCATAAGTCAAAGGAGCTAAGTTATATGCTTTGAAATATGTAGAACTAAGCTATGATTATGTTTAAGAGTTAGGGACTAAAAATAATTTACTCGACTTAATTTTGGGTTAAAATATGCTTAAGAATAATCTGGGGTTACGCCTTTTAAGCATGGGTGGAGCTCATGGATTCCCTTCGTTAAATAAGATTTCAAATAATTGTCATTATCATAATAGAGCCAACATGGCAATTATCACTTAATTAAAATTAATGATTTGGAGTAACGAACAGGGCAAAGCCGAGGGAGAACTGAAGGCGAGAGGGTCCTGACGCAGGCAAGTCAAGTCAAGGATTCTAACCATGTGTTTTCCTTAGTTACTGTCCTTCCCGTGCTGGCTGTTGCTGTCTGCATTTATCTACCAACAGAATTTACATCGCTAGGCATGTGGTGGTGTCAGGTTTCAAGCAGCTCCCTCTGGCCCATCACCCTCTGGCATTTCTTGAGCGCTCCATTAGACTTCCCGCAGCCTCTGACGATTACCACATTGCTTGTTTTTTCTTACAACTGTTAAAAAATATTTTAATTTAATAATTTAAATTATTAAATTTTAATTCAATAATTTATATTATTTTTTAATATTTTTTTAAATAAAAATTTTTAGGCTGGAAACTTTAATGTATTTATATTATTTTTTATTAAATAAATAGAATTAATAAAATTATATCAATTCAATAACTTAATTATTAAATAAAATTTTAAAATATAATTTATATTATTCTCAAATATTAAAAATATTAATGTTATATTTCTAGTATTTTGCCAGCTTGTTGAGCTTTATTTACACCTCGTTATAATTCATCGTGAGCTTAATTATTGATTTTAGTGTTTATAATTAGGTATTATTGAGGCTATTTCAAAGTGTTGTTATAATTGTTTTTTAAAATATTTTTTATTTTAAAAATATATTAAATAATATTTTTTATTTTTTAAAAAATTATTTTTATATTAATATGTTAAAATAATATTAAAATATAAAATAAATTTTTTAAAATATAAAAACAAATAAAATTATTGTAACCTTCACTTGTGAATGCAGTAAGGTTACTCCTGCAGTGTCATGGCATCGGATGGATCTACACCATGAGTATAAGTTTTATAGGCTCTCAGCTTTAGCTACTATGGACCTATTTGGAAATATGATTCAACTTATATTTTAAAAAAAAATTAATTATTTTTATTAAAATTTAATATAATATGTATATTTTAAATTGTTTTGATATATTGATATTAAAAATAATTTTTAAAAAATTAAAAAAATCATTAATATATATTTCAGTTTAAAATATTATTTAAAAAATACCAACTACCAAACACACTCACTGGGTCCTCTCCTCTGACTCGTGAGCTTACAACTCTTGAGTCGGAGCTGACTTCTTTCAAAGAATTTATTTAATAGGTATCAGGTGTGGCATCGAGCCATACAAGACGAGATCTCTGTAATCTAGCCTTTTCATCTGCTTGAATTTAATAGATTTCAGCTCCTTGATTTTCTGAATCGCGTCACTGCATGCGTCCTAAACCACTAAAGCAAGAAAAATTAATTTTCATGGTTAAATTTTATGTATAATTAAATTATATTTAATTTTAACCTTAACCATACAAGTTAAAACACACTTTCTAGGATAGAAGCAGAGTAGCGGCGCGTAAATACACTTTCTAGGATGAAGAGAAGGAAGAGGAAAGTGGGTCGCTCCATTTCTTGTGACATTGAGGAGCGTGCCCAAAAAAGGCCGCCATTAGAGCATTTTTCAGCTCGGAACAAAAAAGGCCGCCATTAGGCTGAGGAACTTGCTTGCTTTCTCAAAATAAAATATTTACATTTTATTTTTATTAGGAAGATCAGCTTGTTTTACTATCCTTATTCCTTAACCACTCTTTTCTTCTTTCCATTAGGTCATGTATTTTTTAAATTATTTCATTAACCATAAATAAATACAATCCTTTTATTCTAAATTAAAAAAACCATAATGCTCGAAGGAATAATAAAAATAAAAACGACACCTACGGAATCACTTATCCTGCTGGCCCAGACAATCAAAATAATTATAAATTAAATTAAAATTCTTATTTTCGTATATATAGTATATTAATACGAATAGGATGTGCTTGAAAATAACTTGTAATTCTTGGCGCTGATCCTTAAGCTGCGTATTTGACAGTCCAGATTCTAGCTACCTGCTCGAACTCGAGTCTATCATTGATGTACTGCTTACCAATACCAGGCACCAAAGGATCATCTGGGTTCGGGGATGCCATTAGAAGCAATATGCTGTTGAAGACAGCAGTCATTGTGTTGGCTGCACTCCAGTTGTTTTTCAATATGTCTACACAGATGCTACCCTTGTCGTTGATGTTTGGGTGGTAAATCTTGGTTAAGAATGTTAGCTTTGGTGGCTTAAATGGATATTCTTGCGGAAAACTGACACCCAACCGAAACACACCGCCAGCATATGGGGTGAGCGGTGGCCCATGAACCGTGGCCTCCCAATCGTACGTGTTTCCGGTAGCAATACCTGCACTGAAATATTCAGATGAAGTGTCCCTTGCAATGTCACTCAACTCCTTCCTCATCCTGTTCTCCCTGATCCTCGACATTGAATCTATTGATTAATTGACTATTAGGCACTGAAATATCAAGGATATGTGTATTTCACGAGCAGTAAACGAGGCTTGTGCAAGTGATGGTGAGAGAGAGAGAGAGAGTCCTGAACCTTATATAGGAAACATTTAGGATGGCTAATTTTTAATGCCTCGCCATGCATTCATGCATGCGCAAATTAATTCTAAATGCTCCATTACAGAAGAGCTAATTAATACCGTTTCCATTCCCATGTAAGTCATTAATAAAAGCATGTAAATCATAATTTATTAAAATGATTTTCTACAAACTGAATTCTTAATTCCTTCTATCTTTAACAAACCATCCATGTAGACTTGACTTTTATCTGCACAGGGGGATTGCTAGTTGCTGGCTGTCTGAAGCACAAGCCATCCATAGAACCCAATACACAAGGCTCTGGAGATGCTGAAGATGCATCCTCGTTGTCCATCTGAATAATTTTTTACTTTTAATTTTTTTTTAATTATCACATCAAAACAAAAAAAAATTTAAACAAAAAATTCAATTTTTTTTTAAAAAACACTTAACTAGCAACATTCCCAGACATTTCAAGGCCTTGTTATGATTAGTTTCTTGAATATTTTCACTTGTACTAAAAGGAGGATCTTGTTGTGGTAAATATATATACGAGTTACAGAGAAATCCTAAGTAACGTATCAGCACTAAATGCGATTCATAATAAGAACATGCAAATTCTATCCTCTTTGAGATTTTTTAAGAAA
Source organism: Populus euphratica (assembly GCF_000495115.2). Classification (NCBI taxonomy): domain Eukaryota; kingdom Viridiplantae; phylum Streptophyta; class Magnoliopsida; order Malpighiales; family Salicaceae; genus Populus; species Populus euphratica. Next base: position 6,645,192 of record NW_011499845.1, on the reverse strand, counting down.
AGAGTAGAAAATGAATAATAATAATAATTACGAAGAGATTACAAGCATTAAGAGAGGATGGGATGGACTTTTATGATGGGTATGAAGCGCCTAAACTGTCTCCTTCCTCCCTAGCAAACCTTCCAAATTTGCTTTTCACGAAACTAAATTGAATTTCTAATTACAACTAATTTTAACATTCTATTTTAAAAAATAACACCACCATTCTCTCCCTTTCATTCATTTTTTTTTGTATGGGGAAGGAATGGGGTTTAAATGCCTTTTCATGCGCAAATCCAAGAAATCGGATTCTTCTATCGATTCGCCATCTGGGATGGCTACTTCAATAAACGGATCCAAATCACCCTCTGTGAGGCTAAGACTCCAAGTTGAAGAGCTTGAGCAAGTTTTCAAGAAATTCGACGTCAATGGAGACGGCAAGATCTCATCTGCTGAACTGGATTCATTCTGGAAAAAATTGGGTCATGAAGCAAGCGAAGAGGAGCTGCTAAGGATGATAACAGAATTCGATGCCGATGGTGATGGATTCATTGATTTGCAAGAATTTGTAGCGCTAAACACACAGGGGGTGGATACGGATGAGGTAATGGAGAATCTGAAGGATGCCTTTTCTGTTTATGATATTGATGGAAATGGGTCGATCTCTGCTGAAGAATTGCATAAAGTGATGGCCAGTTTGGGGGAGCCTTGTTCAATGGCCGAGTGCAGGAAGATGATTAGCGGGGTTGATAGAGATGGTGATGGGATGATTGATTTCGAGGAGTTTAAGGTGATGATGATGATGGGTGCTAGGTGGGATTCCATGGATACTCTAAGAGGAACTAGGGGTTAGAGAATATATGGCGGTGATGGTGGTCGGCATTGTTGGTGGTGATTTATGGATCCTGTTTATTTCTCGAAACAAAATCTGCAAGTTATTTTTATTTTTAAGTTCTCGTTGTTTTATTTTTATTGTGTTTGAATTATAAATTGGGAATTCTATTGCGGGACATTGAATTTGTGAATATTTAAAAAAAAAAAAACTAAATGGTGTGAAAAATACTAGTGATTTTACATATTTGCTCTTGATAAAAAAAATAAAAATGGATGAACTAGCTTGGGGTAGAATGATCTTTCACGGGTCCATGTATGATGTATAGCTGACAAGGGATAGCTTAGTTTTTTTCTTTTTTTCTTTTTTTTTACAGTAAATTTACTTGAATACTTTTAAAAGAAAAAAAATATTTTTAGTTTTTTACTAATATAAAAAACATATATTTTTTTAAAAAATATATAAATAAAAATTTCTAAATAATAACAATATTTATAAATTAATAATAAAAATATAAACCCGGATCATTCATGCAAATAAGTTGAATAAACTCGATTAATTTAATAATATAATTATATATATAAAAAGCTAAGAATAATTGAAAAGACAATAATTATTATTTAAAAAGATTAATATTTATTAATATTATAAAAAATCATCTAAATATTATTAAATGTTTAAATAAACTTATTTAATAACAAAATAAGCATTAGATGTGAATGGAATAACTTTATAAAATAATAAAATTTTAATTAATTTAATTTTAACAAATAAAATTAATAAAAATAATTTTAAAAAAACATACTAAAAAAATAAAAAAGAAATCATGTAAATTATCTTTTTTAACAATTCATAATATTTTTTTATAAAAAAAGTTACAATGGTTACGGTTTAACTATGATTGTAATAAATTATTTGAATTATAAATTGGGAATTCTATTGCGGGACATTGAATTTGTGAATATTGTTTTTTAAAAAAACTAAATGGTGTGAAAAATACTGTAACACAGGCGTGATTCATAGTCTATTGCGGGACATTGAATTTGTGAATATTTAAAAAAAAAAAAACTAAATGGTGTGAAAAATACTAGTGATTTTACATATTTGCTCTTGATAAAAAAAATAAAAATGGATGAACTAGCTTGGGGTAGAATGATCTTTCACGGGTCCATGTGTGATATATAGCCGACAAGGGATAGCTTAGTTTTTTACTTTTTTTTTTACAGTAAATTTACTTGAATACTTTTAAAAGAAAAAAAACATATTTTTAGTTTTTTACTAATATAAAAAACATAATTTTTTAAAAAATATATATATAAAAATTTCTAAATAATAACAATGTTTTTAAATTAATAATAAAAATACAAACCTGGTCATTCATGTAAATAAGTTGAATAAACTTGATTAATCTAATAATATAATTATATATATGAAAGGCCAAGGATAATTGAAAAAACAATAATTATTATTTAAAAAAATTAATATTTATTAATATTATAAAAAAGATATCATCTAAATATTATTAAATGTGTAGATAATCTTATTTAATAACAAAATATGAATTAGATGTGAATGGAATAACTTTATAAAAAAATTAATAATAAAATGATTAAAATTTTAACTAATGCAATATTAAAAATTAAAATTAATAAAAATAATTTAAAAAATAAAACTTAAAAAAATAAAAAAAAATCATGTAAATTTTTTTTTTAACAATCCATAATATTTTTTTTTGTAAGAAAAGTTACAATGGCTACAGTTTAACTATGATTGTAATAAATTAGAAATCGATGCGTTGGCACTGTATTCATTCACCTTTCTCAACACATGCGAGTGGTTTGATCAAATTTTCTTTGCCGATGGAAAGTGGATGATCAAGATTCTAGACCACTCCAATCGAGTAAGAAATTGTTTAAATCAAAATTAATCACTTAAACCATTGATTAGACTAGTTAAACCGATTCAAGGTCACTATGGATGGCAGACTCAAATTTGAGGAGCTTAATGTGTTGGGCTCTTGGCCTCACCTTTGTGGCCCAACTATAGTGAAGACCCAAAAAAGAGCAAGATTTATTAAAATCATAAAATTTACTGATTTTTTTTTTTGTTAATTTCTTGTGCTGTCTAGTTCTACTCAGGGGGTGGCTTCACTTCAGTGTAGCAGAGCTTGAGGTTGAGGATACCGGTCATGGCTGTTTCAAAGTTTGTAATGGCCTCGCTAACCACTTGCCGCCCACTCACATGCGCTGCCACGGCCACAGCCTCATCCTATCAAGAGCGTTTGGTCCCACACCCACCAGACCTGATCAAATGGGTGAGGCGCGAAGGTGGGTTCGTTCACCAGGCCATTAAAATATCCCAAGATGGAACCAATGGTCTTGGTTTGATTGCCTCTCATGATATCCCAAAAGGGTCTCAGCTTATTTCCCTTCCTGATAACATACCCTTGAAATTTGGAGATGAAGATGGAGTTGATGAGGCTCATTCTGTTTTGGTTAAACTGGCCCAAAAAGTTCCTGGTATGTATTTTTTCCCCTATTCGTGGGTGTCTGTGCATTTTTTGGCTGCTCGTTCTGTTTGATTTTAGAAGACTGCAAATGGGTTTTATTTGGTGGACGGGGGATTTTTACTGCAATGCTTCTCTTTGACGTCTCAATTTTGCTTCATCGCGGTCCTAATAAATTTATATTAATGCTAGTACTGTAATTGTAGTGAATGTTGTATTTCATCGGCCAATATACCCTCAACTAGGATAACTTAGAAGTCATTGAATGGATCGAAAGCTCAGTTCAAGTTTGTCAGTACAATAATAGCTTTGATATGCTTAAGTTGTTTTTCCCATATAAAACGTGGTTTGGTTTTACTACAAGCTGCTTCCTTGATGCACGGATTAAGAGTTCATGTTGAGTAAACAGGAGATATTGTTATGTACATTTTAGAGGCTCAGAATTGTGAGGCTTCCGAAAACTGAAACTCTGGACTTCTTAACCAGCATCTTCTATTTGATATCAATTTTCTGGGTGATGACTCGTGGAATGCATGTCTTTTATCTTCTGCTGTCAGTTTTTGCGAGGGAACATGTTAAATCATATGCCAAATTGATGGTGATGTATTTCTGTTGGTGCTCTTTGATGGAAGGTGCTATTTTTAGTCTTCCAATAATGTGAAACCTTATATCTGTAGGATAAGGTTTTCTTTGCACAACATGAGTTTGTAACTCCATGTATTTGAAATCTGGCTGTTTACACTTTTGAACACGAGTAAATTGGACGTGTGGGAGCATTTGACAGATGAACTGTGGGCAATGAAATTGGGTTTGAAGCTTCTTCAAGAAAGAGCAAGGGTCAACTCCTTCTGGTGGCCATACATCAGCAACCTGCCGCAAACTTATAGCGTGCCAATATTTTTTCAAGGGGAGGATATAAAGAACTTGCAGTATGCTCCTCTTCTATACCAGGTATTTCCATAGATCAGCTTGGCAGTCAACATTTTCCTTCAAAATCAGCTTGAGAATTAATATTTGAGGTGAAACTGGAAAACCATGCCAAACAAATGAGTATGTGGACCAAATTTCTGTTGATGAGTGTGATTACAAGAAATTATGTAGCTGTTCTTTTGTTTTGAAATCAGCTCAACCGATTCTAGTTATTCCTATCTATGGAGTATGGATAATCCTGAGCAGGCTACCTGGGGTCTCATCATATCCTTGTCTGGACCATAAGATGGACCTTGCTTACCGTTGTTAGCTTTGAAAATAACCACCGCTTATATTTCATCATGCCAGGTGAATAGAAGATGCAGGTTTCTTCTTGATTTTGAACAAGAAGTCAAGCGTGCTGTTGAAAATCTGAAACAAAATGATCATCCTTTTGACAGGCAAGATGTAGATGCATCCTCTCTTGGGTGGTCAATGTCAGCAGTCTCATCCAGGGCATTTCGTTTATATGGAAAAAAGCTCCCAGATGGAACCTGCATTGATGCTCCCATGATGCTTCCTCTCATTGACATGTGCAACCATGACTTCAATCCAAATGCACAAATTATTCAAGAACAAGATGCAGGGAGTGCGAAGATGCTTATAAAGGCAGGTTTTTCCATTTCCTTTCATTTATTTTTGACTTGCTACTAATTTGGGCCAAAAAGAAGTGATAGATCAATTATTGGTTAAAAGTCTCATGCTCTCTCAAATCAGGCTGTGGCAGAAACACCAATCAAACAAAACGATGCCATACTACTGAATTATGGTTGCTTGAACAATGATCTTTTCCTATTGGATTATGGATTTGTGATACCTTCAAACCCTTATGATTGCATTGAGCTCAAATATGATGGAGCTTTTCTGGATGCTGCAAGTGTTGCTGCTGGGGTATCTTCACCTAAGTTCTCTTCACCAGCTCCATGGCAACAACAGTTTTTATCCCAGTTAAATTTAGATGGTGAAGCTGCAAATCTCAAGGTTTGTGCTTTTCTGTGATGTTCTGACTATTTTTTCCCTCTCCGTCATCCTTTTTAATGAAACATCCTTTTTAATGAAACTAACAAGTATTAATTTTGTGGGCTTCTCTAAAAATAAACAGCATCTCTCTCCATGTTTTTATGTAGAGCAACCTAGTGCCTTTATAAATGATCTCCAGGAATGTAGCCAAATCAAGACAAGTCTCATCCGACCCTGTTATGCTATTGGTTATGTTTTGTTAGGATCTTAAAAACCCCCTGATCGTGTCAGGGTCAATAATTAGAACAGAGATGCTGTAAGGAAAAATAAGCAAACAAACTTTGAAGTCATGTGACTCTGCTGGAGACAATGGAATATACTTTTCTCATTGCTCTTTAGTTCATATAATAGTTGGAACCCCAATACCGTTCTTGCAAAATTATTAGTATCTAGAACTGTAAGTCAGCCTAAAGGAACCCGTAAGTCATAAGCTGCCCGCAGCTTTTCAAAGTTATAATGGTGCTGAACAAAATGAGATTGGTTTTAACTGCATATACAAACCAAATTAGGATTTTTTTATTTTATTTTGAAATTTGAAGTGATTTGTTTGTCTTTTCCTATTTGTCTCATTTAACAGGTGACGTTAGGAGGTCAAGAATTGGTAGATGGACGGTTGTTGGCAGCCCTTAGAGTACTGCTGGCAAGTGACATGGAAATGGTGCGTAAGCATGATATGGACACTCTCAAATCTTTATCAGCTGATGCTCCTCTCGGAATTGCAAATGAAGTAGCTGCTTATCGCACCGTTATTGCATTATGTGTGATCGCACTTGAGCACTTCCCTACCAAAATAATGGAAGACGAATCCTCATTGAGACAAGGTGTTTCAGCTTCCACTGAACTGGCCATCCAGTTTAGAATCCAGAAGAAATCTGTCATTATAGATGTGATGAGAAATCTTACAAGAAGAGCTAAATCACTTCTGTCCAAGGACACAACGGCTTGTCAAGGCTAATTTGTAAAGGGAGGGGAGTCATTTTAAGTTTTAACCACGTCTTATTCGTTCTTGGGGTCATATTCCAATATAGCAATTAACAATGTATGCTACCATACGGATTGGTGACCGTCTCATCATTTAAAAAATTCTATTTGGGATGGCGTCCGTATCTCTCCTTGATACTGAGTGGGGGGAGCGGCAGTTGTCTCTAGTTGCATCATGCTACACTGATTTGGTAGGAACTAGGAAGGGATCAAATTGAGGAAATATGCATCTTTATAAGTTCAATTATCAATTTTACTGAGGCTTTGTTGGGAAATGATCAATTTCAGTGCAAGAGTTACAACTCCACCCGCCACCGCTTGAATTGGCTGAATTATTTAGCTTTACCCGTTGAAGTGATAATGAGCACAACTATGATTCTGCTTGCCGTAAGCCTGTAAGGGAAGAATTTGAAACAAATAACTGTACACGCATAGCTTCTTACTGCCATAATGGCAAATTCTTTACAGATATTTCTTTTCTAATTTCCTTACAGATTTGTTATGCCTGGACAGAAGAGAAGATACTTTTCAAGCAATAAATTCTTGATGGCAGATAGTAGAAAATGAATATGAAGGCAATAAATGTGTAGAATGGAGAATAAAACTATTAAGATATTTCCAATCTTTATAGTTTTTCGCTGATATTACAACCCATACAAACAAATGTTCCCAGATTACCAAGGGGATTGAGTGATCAAGATGGAGATTATCTTGTATCAGAACCAAATGGTTAATGCAGGGACAAACATTGGCTATAATATTGTGAAGATAAAAAATATACTTCTGATCTGATCTGAGCATAGGAAAATGAAAAGCCGTTTCTCATAGACTTGATTATGGTCGTTTTAAGGTAGATAAAGCCTTCAGCTCTGGCCTTTGGTGCTAAAGTCTTGACTCGAAAGGTTGGCAGGGCTTCGATCCTTTCGTAGAGCTAACTCAATAGGTTTCCACTTGTTATTCTAACGAGAGAAATCTGAGTAGTGATCTTAAAGAAGAGAAAGGATAGGTATGTGGCAATCTAATATTCTGTCCAGTCTTGAATACTATCTAAGAATGAAACAGAAGTGTTGGTTCAATCCATCAGAAAATTGCTATTAAAAGAGAGCTGTAGAATAACCATGAAAATAAGAGAGAGAGAAAAAAAGTAGAAGAAGACAGAAAGGAGAGCAAAGAAAAGAGGCACGGATTAGGAAATCAAAGCTTCCGTGGAGGTCCGTATAGCCTAATTGCTATTAAAAGAGAGCTGTAGAATAAACATGAAAATAAGAGAGAGAGAGAAAAAAGTAGAAGAAGAAAGAAAGGAGAGCAAAGAAAAGAAGCACGGATTAGGAAATCAAAGCTTTCTTGGAGGTCCGTATAGCCATGTCCTACATCATAAAATATATGTACAACTGCTGGTTGCGTGACAAAATTCAAGCCATACACGAAGAAGTGGTTTTGTTATTTAGATCGCGAGACCTGATTAATGCTAGCTTCCTGCATGCTTAGCTCCTGCTCTTCTATATATTTTTTTGTTATTCTGGTGAATTCTCTGCTAAAACTTAGTTGCCTACTGAGATGGGTCTCTCAGCTAGACCTAGTGGTGACCGCGATCGCTGCCTGTTGATCCTGCATTTTACAACCCCTCTCATCTCTAGCTGCTGTAGAGATGGATGCTTGATCTTTTCTAATTCTTGCCTGATCTTTATAACCTGACTGTGAATTGGAAACCCCACATATCCATGATCTCCATCTCCATTTCTGCCTCTGCTGTCGTCGTTGCTGCTATTGTTCTCCATTTGGACGTGGCCAAATCTTCTTTACAGAAATCACGCTTTAGGCCCAGTATACCTTCCTGCCTGCCTTATTGAAGAGTGTTCGACGTGTAGACAAGTACACACACACACACACAAACACATATATATACAGGGAGAGAGAGAGAGAGAGAGGGTAAGCGAGAAAGAAAAGAAAACAAGGTTGCTTCACGAATACTTGATTAATATTCAAACCAATACCACTTTCCTTTCAGCAATATTCAAGCCACAGTCACTATTGCTGAAAGGAAAGTGGTGGAAAAAGGGCATTGGTTTCTCCGCATTTCGACTGCTTCGAAACCAAGTCAACAATGACCATGTGTAAATGACTGTTTCTTTTTTAATTAACATGAGTGTTTATTGTCTGATCCATTTTATGTATATCTCTACTAAAATGACCATGTGTAAATGACTGTTTCTTTTTTTAATTAACATGAGTGTTTATCGTCTGATCCGTTTTATAGTTTTTAAAATTAATAATTATATAAAAAAACTATTAAAATAGGATATGTGTAAATGACTGTTTCTTTTTTTAATTAACATGAGTGTTTATCGTCTGATCCGTTTTATAGTTTTTAAAATTAATAATCATATAAAAAAACTATTAAAATAGGATAGGTGACTGTCCAAGATCCTCAACCATTCAAAACTTTTAATCCTTTCATCTCTAGAATAAACATCTCGATGTTTTAAGCAAAAAGTTTTTAAAACTTGAAATTGCATAATTCCAATAGATCAATCTCTAATTTATGCTAGGATGTATTCCAAATTAGTTTATTTTATTGATCTAGATTAATTTTTATTTTTATTATTTTATTAAAAAATTAGATTTTTAAAACTTGAAATTGCATAATTCCAACAGCTCAATCTCTAACTTATGCTAGGATTTATTTCAAATTAGTTTATTTTATTGATCTACATTAATTTTTATTTTTCTTTTTATTTAAAAAATTATTATTTTATTAAAAAATTAACATAATATTATTTTAAAATTAATCAACACCGAGTTTATAATCATGGCTCATATACAATTTACTTAAATTAGAATTTAATTAGTTTATAGTTTGGTTATTAATTAAATCTATTATGATGTAGTGTTAAATAATCCTTAAAGTTATTTTATTTTAACTTTTTAAACAATTTAAAGCTTTTAATCTTGGAAACCCAATGGTGCAAAATAATATCCTTCAATTTTTAAACATATTTTAAACTTTGATTGGTTAACAAAATCCCCACAAAATTTAAGACGCAAACCTGAGAATTGCTGTGGCAATATTTATTAAAAGATTAATAAAATGTTTGAGTTATTTTATGTACATTTTAACTAATTTTATAAATTTTAAAATTAATAACATATAAGTATTCAATAACTTTAAAGAATCTTGAATTCATAACCATTAAAAAACAATTCAAAATCAGAGCAATTACACTACCCATTACAGTGAATTAAGAGTTCTTATCTTCGACTGCTATTATCGAAGATCATTGATTCGCGCGTGGCAATGAAATTAATGGCAGGATCTCTTCCATTTTCCATTGTGATGAAATTATAAATAATTATATAATAGACCATCCTAAAAGCAATATCTGGATATTAAAATATATGTAATTATTTTTATTTAATTTGGTAATTTATACCAGCTTAATTATGTGATGACAAAACACGGTGACGTCCTCTCCATGAACACGCATCGCATGTTTTCTCTTCTATTTTTACGTAGGGGCAGGAGAAATGCCTTTTGAGTCCAAGATAAGGGCAAAAAGGACCTAAAGTATCCTAAGCAAAATCGTAGAGAGACTGTCCTCAGCTCCTCATCAAGTAACATAATTGCCAGTTGCCGCCTCATAAAAACGTGATACACACCTCTTGACCGTGTGACACATTTTGACAGCAAAAATACTTTCGAATATGATTTAATTTTAAGTTTGATTGCTCGTTGTTGACGTGTTAGTTACGCCGTAATTGGACGGTTAATTACACAGTTAAATGCGGATCATGCTCGGCTCTCTAATCAGTAATCTTCGACTGCTAGTAATTACTCATATTCCCTGGGCACTGGACAATTTCATTAGGTTTCTTAGCACTTCTTAATCGTCCTTTTATGTTTCCGTAAAAGGGGAAGGGAATAAAGACAGATGACAACTGATCAAGCAAACCAGCTGTAGACATGACTTGTCGCAGCTTCAAATTAATAGGTACATTTCAAGTTAACCTTTTTATTTTTTCCCTTGTCACAGATATTATTAAATTTCATTTAGTAATATATATATATATATATATATATATATATATATATGGAGATCAAACATATATATATATATATATATAATGGGTTGATGATCGTAAAAAGGAAGAAGGAGGAGGAGAATCTTTGATTGTAGATATAACACCAATAAAAAATCATTATACCGTGAAAAGAAATTCTGGATTGAGAAAGGTTGTCAAGAGATGCTTGAGAAAGTGGTAAAGAAGTGGAAGTTTCTTTAACTTTATAGCTAAATGATGGTGCAGTATTATATGATATTGACAAGATTGAAAGAAATGAGCATACTAAGCGAAGTAACTCCTCACTACTGCCAACTTTCTTCAAGAGGATGCTTCGCATTGCACCTCTCATGTGTAAAGATGAAGCTTCGTGCGCAGCCCACTCAATTTTTCTGAGTCTTGACGTGAAAGTGATAGCTAGCTAATGTAGCCGATTTCCTTCTTTTCTTTTTTATTCTTGCAGCGGAGAAGACGCCCGAGCCATGAGTAGCTTACTCTAGCAATGACGAATTCAGACTCCGAGTTTAGGAGGGATAGAATGTAATATTCTTATTTTGAGGTGGCTGTTTCACTACTTATTTGATTTTGAATTTTTTTTAAATTTGTCCGAGGACAGTAACCTCTTTTCGGAGTCGATAGCACTTTAAGGCGACGGTAATTTTATTCCATACGTAGGATTTTGTCAAAGATTTTAATTTATTGTTCGATCAGTAACCGACACCATTAATTGTGCTTTTCTTGAGAATGCACAAGGCTCACCAAATTAATAATTCAAGCCAATTGGTTGGGGACTTGGGAGTTTTTATCCCGCAATCCACTGTGAATCGGATTCCGTGTTCTTGAATTGGGCTCGCTCTTTTTCCTGGGGATAAAACTGGGGAGCAAGCCTTGTAATATGGGATCCGTGTTTAATCTTTGGGCCTTAAGGTATTCCTTTACTTCTAGTCCCGAAAAAGGAAACTCTTGGGCTTTTCTTTCTTAAGCAAAGAATAATTTTATATTTTTATAATTAAAGTGAAACCAGGTAAAACAACCTTGTGCTTCTTCTTTTAGCGTGGCACAGGTCATCCTAATGCACTTTGCTCGGTTTTTAAGACAATATTTTTCCATTGCAGTCGTTTGAAGGCAGCTTGATTCTTTTTGTTCGCAACCAAGGCTGCCTTTACGTTATCCTTTTTAGTCGCTCAACGCCTCCATGGATGAGTATAATGATCTATTCATAATAAATATTTAAAAGATTACTATCAAACAAAGCAACAAAGAAAGCAGAGTTCATTTTTTTATATATTAAAAGCCATATGCCTAGTTAAAGCCGAATGATAATTAAAGCTTTCATCATATACATTGCGGGGATACATGATAAGATAGTATGGATCCTTTCTAGTATTTTCATCACTTCAAAACTAGCCTCCTCGGGCCTATTCTCTCTCTAATCATAGCCTCTATAAGTTATCTCTCCTTATTTATTAGAGTTGGAAAACCAAATGAATTACAATTTAAAATCAAATCAGAGAAAACATCCTCAAATGTTTTAGCACTAGTTGTAGTGAAGTTTCCAACTACTACTTTCTTAGGTAGTAATACAAGAAATTAAAGCAAAACAAACACTTCTGTAAGAACATATATCGGTGGGATTGGAGCATGAGTTTCCACCGGGATAGATACTTTTCTCTTCTTGAAGTGGATGTTTGCACTCCAAAATCACTTCAAGGGAGGTCAAGTTTACTTCTTCCCGAGACAAGGGAAGATTGTGACTCTGAGCTTTGGGAGGAGGGGGATATAGCCTCTATTGTTGTCTTCATGGAGGTAGGATCCTTAAGAATAAAGATTTTGTTTTTCAAAGGACATCTTATCCCACTAAAGACAACCCATCCAAGTATAAAAATTCTAATAGTGTTATATGAGATGCAAATTCTTTTAGAAAAGGTAAAATAGCTATCATTTACAAGTGATGAGAGATTTTCAAAATCTTTTCATGATGCACAAAGATTTTGGAGGCTAGTGACGGATCAACACTATTTTTTTTATAAGTTTTTTATTTTAAACAAATAAAGAAAGTTTAAGATAATAACTCATTATTTTTAAACTCGTCTAAATATTGATCCTAGATATATATGAATTTCAAAAACTATCAAATCCACTCTTTCTAAACTTAACCAAGCGATGAGCCCAAATTTATATGGATTTGGTGAGCCTCCAAACTTGTTATTATTGGGCTCAGCCAAGCACCTAGCCCATATATATATATGGGTCTAGCAAACTGTTAGACCTGTTAAAGATATTTTACTCTAATGAATCAAAGATATTTTATCCTGAAAAGATAAAATTATTTTATTGATATATGAATCTTTTTTTCTTTCATGAATGGGAGGATCTTAAGAGCTATAAAAGTAATTGATGTAATCCTCATTAGGCAGGTTCAATTTTTCTCTACTATATATATATATATTGAGACTCTTTGATAATTAAGTTAATAATATATGAGAGAGAAAACAACTTGTTTTTTAGATTTTTCTAAACAAGTTGTTTTCTCTCTCATATAATATTGACTTAATCATCGAAGAGTCTCAAAACTCTAAAAAGAGTATTCTTTGTAAGTATTGAGTATAATTCATTAGTTATTTTAAAAAAAAAAGATAAGCGTGATTGTCAGAACCAAGAAATTAATAATCTTATCATAACCCTTGACTTGACCTTCAAGCCCATAAAATAAAATCAGACTTCATCAGTACGAGATCAAGATCGAGAGCAATAATTAATAATAAATAAAAGTTAATAAAGATTCTCATTTTTTAAACTTCAATTTGTCTAAATAAATTATTTTTAAATCCGTGCAAGTTATTAATGGATTTGATTTTTATTGGATTAGGTTGTAATTTGTTTTTAAATGTTAGGCTTTGGCATGTATCCTAGAGGGAAAAAAAAATCACTAACTCTTTTATTGCGAATAGGAAGGGAGGAAAACTCATACGTGATTCATTTAGAAAAAGTAACGAAGAAAATTGGGTTTGATAAAGGCAAAAGATAACGGCAACACACACACACATAATTAATCCATCTAGAAAAAGCCAAAAAATAAAGAAGCAAAAGACAAGTAAGAAGCGGTGACCTAACAACCATGCATTACAAGGAAGGCATCTTGGAGAATTATTTAGTTGGAAGAATCTTTCAACTTTTCAAGCTATTTTATATTTGCAGAGGTTTGAAGATAAAACAGCAAGGAGATAAAAGAAAGGGAATAAATTCTCAAGCAGTGGGCGCGCCGGGCAATGCACGCTTTTTTCCACTACTAGAGAGTCCGACCAATTCAACTCACACGTCTCCCAGGTTTTTATGTTTAGGGTGACATATCTTGTTTAAGGATGTTGCTCCGTTTGTTATATGGGGTTTTGATCTTTAACAATTTATTTATTTTTAATACTGCAAGCAGTGGAGTAGAGAAAATGATCTTTAACAATTTATTTATTTTTAATATTGCAAGCAGTGGAGTAGAGAAAAGATAGATAGATTTGGCTTCTTTAACAAATTTATTTGTATTGAAGAGTGATGCACCAAAGTATATGTCTTAAATTAAAAATTTATTTGTTGGATTGTTAGAAAACTATATAAATTGTATTTTTAGATTTTAATTGACATCTTAAATTATTAAATTGAAATGATTATTTTATATTATTTTTCATGATGATATGCTTAAACCTCTAATTAATGATAATCATTGATCTTGTAGGAGCAGTGAATTATAGAATTGAATTGGTTGAAGATTGAATTGAATAAATGAAACGTGTTTAAACGCATTATAATTATTGAACCCTTGAAATTTATAATATAAGAAAAATACAAGAGAAAATCATCTTACCTTCGGTCAGCCGGTCAATATTATTTATAATCTAGGAAAAATAAAAGAGAAAATTGTCTTATTGTCTACCGGCCATTAAGAGACCAGAACACAAAATTTGATTTTTTTTCTTGTTTTTGATAAATGAAATAAAAGTTGCTTGTAAGTAAAGGAGATTAAGATGCAGATAGATGAGCGACTCGTAGTAACAGTATTACAGGAGTAGTGAATTGAATCCCATACGCATCAAGAAACAAATTTATCGTAAGACTAATGTCGGCTGGCTTGATAATTAATTTAGGGCTTGTTAAATTGTGAGACCTCAGTACTGAAGGAAAAATGCTTTTACTACGAGTGATATCCTTAACTCTTGAGGACTATGTTCACATGAATATTCCAAGCTTTGTTCCCAACACTAAATCACAGTTTAAGACGTGCTAGGTTACATAAAAATGAACAAATATCGCACCCTTAATTTTTCATGCTTCCCTTTTTGCTCCTTTTAGTTTTCACATTTTTGTGTGGATCCAAATATATGCACATCAAGTGCTAATTGTCTCCCGTAATTTTCTTACATGTTTCTTGCCTAAATAAAAATACTCCCCTTAATTTTGCATACTTCCCCTTTTGGTCCTTACATTTCTTCCTTTTCATAGAGATCCAAAAAGAAGTACATCAAGTAATCATCTCCCGTTATTTTCTTATATATTTCTAGCCTAAATAAATATATCCCCCCAATAAATATTTCTAGTGTAACAATCACGACGTTATGCAAAGAAAGTACATCCATAAAACTCAAATATCTAAAATTATGTATAATTAAATAGTATATTAACATACCAGAGTTGATATTTATATAAACTAATTGATACAAAACAATGAAATGCAAATGCATATTATAAATTAAGACAAATGATGATAATTAATTTTAAATAATATGATGGTTGCAACCACCGCGAGATATGAAAGTTACCATTACGTAACTATCGTTATAGCTACGATCCATGCATCCAAAATGCTCCGTTGCATTACAAGATATGGGTTGTAATGCAACTAAAAGCAAAATCTTGTTTACATATGTGAATAGAAAAAAATTACAATTTTTTTGTCAGGTGTATACATCCAAATTAAATAGTACACACACATGTAGACATATGGGACTGTGATCACGTTCATGTCCAACAAGGATTCGTTAACCCTTTATTCATTTCAGCCAGTACGTGGTTTATTTAATTTGGAAGAGAGTCCTCATCAAGTTTCTTGATTTCGCTCTTCCATCAAGATTTTGGCTACAGCTGCAGGAGGCGTAATTAATGGAAACGAAATTAGTAATATATATTAGTAGCAGAAAAGTAACGCAGAAACCACACGTGTTTGTTTTGGGCCACAAACACATGTTCTTCTTTGTTTAGATGCTCTATATATGGTCAAATATGATCAACAGCCTCTCTCTCTCTCTCTCTCTCTCTATATATATATATATATATATATATGCCCTGGGAGATGTCACATACGAGAAAGGAGTTCACTCTTTATGACCATTTGATCGAAGAGTGACCTGAAATTACAGAACCAAGCAACTAGAATGAAAAATGCCAATTGTTATTTGTTTATTTGTCGACCGGCTAAATAAATATTAGAGGATTAAAAGAAAAGGAGTAAATGTATATGAAGTTCTTAATTGCATTTTACCTGGTCAACAATTTTATATATATCAACAGTATGTATGTATACACAGAGAGAGAGAGAGAGAGAGAGAGAGGTAGCGAGGGAGGGGCTCTTCCATTATATCCTCAGCGTGGTAATCATAATGATCGGTGTCATCATATTAGAACAATTTTCAACGTTGACCTGCTTACATATGTTTGCAATTAAGTGCTCTTAATGTGGAATATTCAGCTTACAGGAGCCGCCTCGGTGGTTATCTTTCGGAATCGATTCCCTGCAGGACGTCAAACCAAGCATGAAACTTGATGTACAGTAATATTATGCCTACCTGACAGAGATCATCCAAAGAAATTTGATTTTCTTTTCGGAAGATTTTATTAAAAACATGGTTATTTAGAGAGTCGCCATATATGATAATAAAACTTATATGGAGATACGACAAAAAAAAAACAATAAATAAATAAATAAAAAACAACATCAATATGTTATATGCTGGTTTGCTAATTTTAAATTTAATGTCATTTGTACTAATTAGAAGATAAAATCTTAAATATATAAATAGATTAAGCTAAATCATGAATTAAGATCTACAATCTCTTGAAAGATAATATTAGTCTGAATTAGTTATATACTCCAGACCATATAGAAAAATAAAAGCTTCCAAGCTTTTATTTTTTGTTGAAAATCTTTAATAATCATTGAAATTAACATGACATCTAAACACCTAAAAAAACATGTACTAATTTTCTCACTTAGATAAAATTTTCATCCAAATATCCCAAGCAAAGTAAACAGTGTTCTCAATAGCCATACCACAAAAATTACAAATTGATTTAGCCTCGAGCAATAAGTAACAAAAAAGCGAGATACTCTTCGTGCTGAGTTTTTTCTAAACCAAAGAACTTTGTTCGTCGGCCATTTCGTGGCTGTAACCGAAAATAATCCATCAGTTGTGGCTTTCCTGCTGTATTGGCCGGTGGCTAGCTCCTCCTACATAAATTAATACATATCCACACTAAGATGATAGAATGCGAATAGCTCTTGATTAATTAGATGAAAAAATAGATTTAATATAGGACTGCCCCTTGAAAGAATAGTTAATAAACCGCAAAATAAAGATTTTCAGTGCTCTATAAGCTATTTTCAGAAGAAAAATATAAATATGGTCATTTCAAGCACGAGATCCGCTGAATCCATGGAACTAATTATTAAATCCAAAGAATATTTAATGAACGATAATTACTTTTTTACATTTGTATCCGTCCATACTGTTCACTGTTTCTGCGTGCGGGTATTTGCAAATAGAATAAATATAAAAATATATATTATATTAAGTATTATTACTATAAGATTTTAATTAGTTTTTGGATAAACTCAAATTAAGTTAACTATCAAATTCCTATATGGTATCAAAACTTTAAATAGGCTTAACGACTCAACAAAGATCCTTAATCCTATCTCACTTGATAAATCTTAAAAAAATGAACTATAAATAAGGATAGAACTTAAGAGATGGTCCACAGGCAAGGGCGGAGTCATGCTCATGACACCATATTAAAATTTTTTAATGTGTTTTATATAAAAAAATTTATAATTGATATAATTTTTCTACAAAATCTGGTCCTCATTGTTTTGATTTCTATTTATTTTATTTTATTTTTTTCAATTTCATTCTTTAACATTAGGTTCTTGGACCTTACACTTCATAATTTCTCATTGTTTTTTTTTTTATGGGATTATCCCAATCTTATCTTAAGATGTAATTTTCAATCTAACCATCAAGTTGAGTTGAAATTTTACAAGGAATCTTAAAATATATTAAATAAAATCTAGTTAAAATTTTAGGATGAACGTAACTTAATGGTGTTAACAAAAAGAAAGACCGTCAAACAAAAGCCAAACGATTCATTAAAGGTAAAATGGTTAATTGTTATTAAAAAATAAAATAAATCAGCTCTTCTTTCCTTAATTTTATATGTTGTTCATTGGGCAGAAATAGAATAGCAAAAGAAAGAAAAGAAAAGGCTAGAGAAAAGTAAGGGAAAAACATAAAAAAATTCAAGAAAAAAATAAAAAAAAGTGAGAGAGTGTTAATAAATGCATCTTGTATCAACTAGATAAGTTCTAAAAGAGTAACATATAATTAAACTTGAAAATGAACCATCAAACATAAAGCTTAAATTATTTTGATGAAATACAAATTCAATTATCAAATTATATAAAGCTCAAAGCCTCATGAAGACTCAATGATTTAATAAAGTTTCTGGAATATTCCAGGCCACTTGATCCTAAGAAATGGGTAGAAAGTAAAGGGAGAGCGTGAATGAACATCACACACTGAGTGAATATAAGAGCATAAAAGTACTACAAAAGTTTGAGAATGCATCACTCATCACAAATTTAAGTATTTTGAATGTAACTCAAATTTAACTATTTAATTATAAGATATCTTAACTAAATATATAGATTCAAAAAATGCTACGTGGATTTATTATTTCCCTCCAATATTTACTAATTAATGAATCTCTTTAAATAGGAAAAAAAATAAAAATGCATATTTTGCATGTACGTAAATTTCTTTAAATAATTAACACCATAAATGTTTATTTTTATATGGTTTAGTTATGACCAATTATTTATTGCTTGTGCATCTATAACAATACTTTGCACTCAAATCACATACAAACGCTAACCGTGGATCCCAGATGTAACTTATTTAGAACTTGGAGGTTATAACGTGACATATATAGCTAAATTATTTTGGCCCTTTTTACAAGAGGTTGGATATGATCAGGATCGCCTGCAACTTTTGCAATATTCAGGAAGGGAAATAAAAGGTCATGCTTAAGCCTTGATGCAAAAAACTAAGTATCAAGTGACAAATTATTCAAGGCTAGCCTGACATGCAAACTATACTCTCTCTCTCTCTCTCTCTCTCTCTATATATATATATATATATATATATATGAAGGCAGGGAATAAAAAGATACATAGAAGCAAGGAAGGGGAGGAGAGTAAGAAAACAGTGAAGAGGGGGGGGGGACTATTCTCCAAGGACAGGTCAGCACTAGCAACGTATAGACCACTGTAACACGGAGCGTGAAAAGTATGTAATATTCCATACAGAAAGAGAATAAAATATTTATATCGATCTAGGGGCTACATGCATGCATCCCTATCCACCCCAACCTAACAACAAGACTGTACTCGCACACGCGGGTAAGTTCTCCCAAGTCAACTCGCCTTCTTCATACACCGTGTGGGCTAACCCCATAAAATTACCACTGCCAGGTCTACTACCGTTATACCCAACGATATAATAATAGCTAGGAAACAACACAGAAAGGACACGTACGTATACCACGTAGATGCCGACGCGTTCATTACACATCTTTGTTACGACCACGCCTTAGCTTCTTCTTAAACTCATAAACGTATAAGTTTAGATGCATCCATGTTCTCTCTATATATAGCAGTTCTACATACTCTTTGTACCAAAGAGAATCTGTCAGACAAAAAGTCTCTCTTTAACATTTTATAGCAAGAGAGCCATTCTAGCTGATCTCTTGTTTTCTATTTAAAGCCTTTGCTTCGTTGTTGTTGCCAACCAGCCTTCCAGCCTCATTTTCTTACTAGTTCTTTCCATTCCACCCCCATTAAAGCTAAGAGAATATATTTGTAAAACCTATCCCTTTTCTTTTATTAGTGGTGGGTTTTTCGGGAATTAAAACTGATTAAGGTTTACTCAATCCCTTACCGTAGATTGTCTTAATTGAAGAACTATAAAAAGGCACCTTTTCTTCTCCGGTACGAATTAATTAATCTCTGGAAAATGGCGTGTATGGTTGCTCGATCAGGGAGGGAGTTGCAGAGATATGATAACATGGGCCGCCGCCAAGTTGTTGGGTGAGCTTAATTTGTTTTTTTCTGAATGCGTGGTCCCCATGGGTTTTTCCTTCTTGATTATGGCGGCCTTCCTCTTCTTTGTTTGATATGAAGGAAAAGAGTTATTTTTTCCTCTCTTGGGCGTGGTCCCCACTTATGTGCAGTTGTTCTTCATGGGCCTCATATATGTTGTTTTTTTTTTTCCTTTTGATTTCTTGATTCAAACAAATTAATCATGATTTGTTTATATTAATTTATTAGAATCAACTCCTATTAATTTTACTCAATGTTTGGAATTGCAGATGCATCCCATATAGATTCAAAAATTGTAGTGATGGTTTAACTGGTGATGAATTGGAGGTTCTAGTCATCACTTCACAGAAGGGTCAAACCCAAGGAATGATGTTCCCTAAGGTAATTATGCAAAAAAATTAGAAAATGGCTACGTATTTTACCTCTCATATATATCAAGAGCCTAAAATTGCATGTTTATCAGGGTGGCTGGGAACTTGATGAGTCCGTGGAAGAAGCAGCTTCCAGGGAATCGCTTGAAGAAGCCGGGGTTCTTGGCAATGTTGAGGTTGGTGTTTTACTGCCAGTTGCAAATTACCTTTGTAGTTTTTTGCCTTGTTTTTTTAACATTGTGTGCTGGCTTGATTTTTTATAACAAGTTTTTAATATGGATTCACATACATGGCAGGATGAACTAGGCAAATGGAACTTTTTAAGCAAAAGGCATGGCACATTTTACGAAGGATTTATGTTCCCTTTGTTTGTGACAAAGCAACTTGATCTTTGGCCGGAGAAGAGTGTCAGGCAAAGAATTTGGGTATGTTGCTTCTGTTTCTGCTGCTAAAGCAATTGCTGCTGTACCTTGTTAAAATCATTAATTTGCCACGATATTGTGTCCTAATAATTTAATTACACGTGAAAACAGATGACCGTGGACGAAGCCAGAGAAGTTTGTAGGCATTGGTGGATGAAGGAGGCCTTGGACATATTAGTTGAGCGGCATACATCTCTGCAACAACTACAGAAGGAAGAACTTGCGCTGTCATGCTCTTTAAGTTAGGAAAGATTAGATTATTTGTACATAACAGATTCCCAAGTCTCAATGCACCATGTCTTCATGGAAGCAGAAGACGGATCGAGAACTAGGAATCAGGCCAAGGCGTGCGGATTTGTGGCGCACGATTGTAGAAAAAGAAAATGACAACCATCGTTTTCTTTATTGGAGGCTAATATAATAATTAAATCAAAGCAGGACAAAGTAGTTGAAAAATATTACATTCATTTCTTTAGTGAGAAATTAAATCCTTCATTTTCCATGGAATGAGCTATTTAATTATGTGTTCGTAGTTGCTGCCGTCTTTTCATTGTCTGCCATAAAGATGTGAGTCGAGTGCCTTTATGACATACATATCAACAACCTAAGCCTTATCCCAACCTCGCTCGAGACAAATTTTTGCCGCAGAATGAACATGGCACTTCTAGAACTTCATTTCTGTTCCCTAATAAAACTCCTCCTGATAAAAAATCACTGCCTTGACTGGTATTTTCGATGTCTGTTATGGACTCAACATGTAATGAGGACGCAAACAGTGTTCTATGGTAGTTTTTTGGGCTCGGAATCAAGATGAACGAAGCATCTTGTTAACTATGCGGACCATGAATATTTCGGAGTAGATAATCCTAAATAGAGGTGCCATGTGTTTGCTTAATTTGTCCATTAAAGCGATCAGTCAGGCATCACAATCCATGCCCTCTCAGTGCTTTTTTTTTTGTCATCCCCCAGTTTCTGCAATGAGCCAGCCAGTGGTTTGATAGCGCAAGGCCAACCTGAAAACTTGACATTTTGTAGCTTTAGCGGAAAAAAGTCTCCATAGCCGATCATCATGTGAGACTTCGGTGATTCCATGTGTTTAAGTTATCACACTCCAGGACAAGATGCGCATAAAACCATATAGCATCTCATTTGCTCGCCAGTAGAATAATAAACCTCCAAAGACGCCATTTATTTCATCGACAAACTATGACCTCTTAAATATATAAAATTCTCATGAGCTGTAGTTATAACCTTGATGCTATTAACTTCAAGGACATGATCGTGTTTATACGTTTATAATTGGTGATTTCTTGTTCATTCATTAATTGTTTCTGCCATCATTCATTACGCATTAACAATGATAAGGTTTGGTATCTGTGTTCATAGATGTTGGCTCCACCATCATTAGCACGTTGACAATGAATTAAGATGAGTGATGGGCCGGGGTATATGCTCTCTAAACACGGTTATGTCCCGATGCTTAAAATTAAACCCGAGAAAGATACGGACCCAAATCTAATAGACAAACAGAGCTCAGAGACAAGATAATTTTGAAAGGACTTGGGAGAAGATTGAAGAAGCTGAAAGTAGGGAACACGGAGATTACAAAATTACTAGAAAGTCCTCTATGAAGGGTTCCATTTCTCCTCATTCATGGCACAAAAACAATTATATCAGCGGAGATCAGGTGCCCCGATCACGTATATGCAGATGCTGCTGACTTTCGTTGCTGCAGGTTCTGGGGAATTTTCTCGGCTGCAATTGCTGGAGTTATTGAATCCTTAGCTTTAGACACTTTCTCCTTAACACGTTACATGATTAGTTTGGATTAGGGAGCAGGATTCCTATCTTGAGTCGATATGGCAAGTCAAAAAACACACGTTATGTTTGAATGATTTGCAGGCATTAGTTTATATGCCTTTCCAAATTAATGCATGTCTTTATTTTGTAAGAATGTGGTTTTATTCATTGAAAAAAAGAGTGTAATACGTGTCTTTAATTTGTTTATTGTTGTTGCACGTGTGTTTTTGCTCCAGAGTATTCTGATCACTTGCGACTAGGTGGAGTTGTCAGGAAAATGGATAAATCAAAGTTTGTAAACCGCTCATCTTTCATATAGACGTATGGTTTCATTTAAAGTGTATTATCAGTCACAGTAGTACAAGGCCTAGTCAAGTGTTACGGAAGAACAGTACGGGCTGAAGTGGGCTAAAGCTGTTCGTTTCAATTGTCATTTGTAATAAGCCTATATTAATCTGGTAACATGAAAGGTTATCGAAGATTCGACTTCGAACCAAAATTAGCAATCACAAGAGTTCTTATCCAAAAAATAAATAAGTCATAGGAGTTCTTTCGCAGTCCTGTTTCACTAAATTATCCTCATCAGTTAATCAAAATACAATATAACACACTTGCCTCGTAATAATAATAATATCCTTACTTCAATATACACATTCAACTCGCCTCAAGTTGTTATGGCGACCGAGGGCTCTCAAGCTGTAAAATATAATGGCAATGTGAACTTGGAGAGAGCATTGGAGGTTCGATCATGACACCTAAACCTGATGGCACTGGTTTTGAACAAAGCAGTTTTGTAGTTCCAAATGAGCAATCGGAACCCATACATTGAGCACAAAAAAACCAAGAACAATAATATAGACTTGAACACTTTGATCCCACTTTCTTTGTATCGTTCTTTATTATAAATAATCCCTTTGCGTCGCGCAACAAGATGTTTCTTCAATGCAACTTTAACCTACTGCATATTTAAGAGCACTATAGTAGGAGCAAATCGAGGATCATTTACTGTTAGTTCAAACAGACAGTCTTGAACTTCCTTGTCCTCTGCCTCCTCTCTTTATTCCTCACCCTACTAGAGATCTTTGTTTTTATTAGACAAATCTGCTTTTTAAAGCCTATCTGATCGATGCGAGTTTTATGAGGACAACAGTGATTAACCTCATATTTTATATTGGTAGCTTTCTATAATAGATGGGACTGATCTAGTGACATAGTTTAATATTGGAGTGCCCAATTGTGTTGGGTATGTTTGTGTGATGGTTTGGAGTTGAAGTGGTGATTCAGTTTGCTAGTGGGTGGCCTGGTGGTGTTACATTCTTCTACCTCCTTTTCTACTTTCCATGGGTTTTTTTTTCCGGAAAAATAAAGAAAAATATCAATCTAGGCTTTCATCAAGGATCGATGATTGTAAAATTTGAAAGATAGTGGTTGGTGCGGCTTAGCTGAAGAAGAGCCTTTCTCCTTCCTCACTCGCTCCCTGCGATGAAGCCTGTATGATCTGGAGTTGTCGCTGTTTCTTGGGAGCACATTTTATGGTGGAATAACAAATGGAATCTAGATTGCCAAGTAAGTTCTTAATGTGTTATTGTTACTGGTGATGCAAGACCTTATTGTGCTGTGATAATCTACTTTTTTTCCTTATTGGAGTTCCATGTCTAAAGTTAGCCAGTTTCTCTCTATGGACTTGTGCTTACAAGGGTTTTCTTTTCTTTCTTTTTTTGGCAAGGAGTTTGATCTCCATCCATACAAAGATGGTCTTTAGATAAGTTGTTAAAAAAAAAAAAATAATAGCAAGGTTCACCCAGTTTTGGGTTGTTTATTTTTTCAACCTTTTTTTAATCATATTGTTTTTAAGAAATAAATACATTTGATGAGCACACAACTTTCCTGTAATATATTAAAACTAATTAATTAGTTTTTATAATATAAAAATGATTATTGATCATCCTCATTTTATTAGCTTTTTTTTCTCTCGAATTTATCTTCTTTGATCATCACAGTTTTATATCTATTCTACTTTTCAATCTCTCAAAAATATCTGTATAATTACAAAAGGATTAACCACGGGGGACAATTTGCTTTGTTAAACGACATGTATTCTCTTGAGTGTATGGAGCCCATAGTTTAAGGGTATTTAAAAGTACGGCTATGTTGTTTCATAAAGTTTTAATTTTTTAAAAACAATATTAAAAGAATATTTTTTTATTTTTATTAACATTATCCTATCAAAATAATTTAAAAATATTAAAAAAGAATTCATTTTAATAAAAAAACAAATTAAAACTCCCTCACGGAAACCACTTCACTCGGCCAGCAAATTTTAGACACTGTTAATCCGAGAAAGTACATCATCATAAAAAGAACAAGTACTCCTTCACAGGTGGACCTCACCTGTTCGACTTGAGATTAGAGACACTGTTGTCGGACTCAGATACTTTACTTTTCCTCTTTTCTTTTTCTAACCTCTCATCTCTTTCATTTTTCTTTTCCTTTTTCTGGTCCTTGAATCTACAATATATAATTATTAATAAAGAGAAATCCTACCTCCTATCACTAAATTTAACACTCAATATCAATGGGTTCTGAAGGATCGAGTGTTGTTGGTAAGATTATCCTTTCAAGGAAAAAAACCTAACTTTCCTTGTTAGATTTTGTAGTAGTAATTTTTCTTCTTCTTGATTTTTTTCACGAGTTTAGCATTCTGTGTTTCTTTGCACTTTGAAGTATCTGTGGTGTCATTTGAGTTGGAGTTTTGCTCCGAGGTTTACAATTGGTTAGGGTTTTCGAGTTATCATTGAGTCTGATCTGTTTTTGAGTTGAAATTCAGGATGATCCGTTTGTCTTAGACCTTTTTTTTCCCCTGATTGGCTGCGTTGGAATGGTTTGGAATTTATTGTTTTGGCTAGATGGTTTTCTTTACAGCATCTATATCCTGTACTCGAGCATAAAGGAATTATCTTGAAGTAATTTTTTTTTAAAATTATAAAGGAATTATCTTGAAGTAATTTTTTTAAAAAAAATTTTTGTCTCCACTCCTGTAAATGATAAATGTTTAATGTAATGTCTTCCAAGATATGAAATGCAATATGTGGACTTTCTGTTACAGAGGGAGCAAATGCCGAATACAATCAGGCTCCTTTGCTCGAGTTTACTCGTGCATCTAGAGATCTTAAAATTCATGGCCAAGGGTGGCCTTTCCAACTCCTTGGTTCTACCTTTAGAGAGTAATTCTAAAATGGGATGCGATACGTGGGTAATGAAAGAAGTTAGATGGTATGAGTTGGTTGAATTGAAAGAGATCAGATTTAAGAGGCCTAGAAACAATTGATTTTTTTGCTGATTTGGGCAATGATACAAATTGTCCCTGGAGTGGAAAAATAAATTCCTATTCATGTGTTGTAAATCAAGTGAGCTTCCTAATTAAAAGTAGTATTGATGAAATACCACATTTTTGCCCCATGATTTTCCATGTATCTCCACAAATCCTCCAACAGTAACGATTTTCGCTCTCTCTGTTAGGGGGTGTGTGTCTTGGGGGCGAGGATTTAATTTCTTTTTCTATTTGAAGATTCCTAGAATGCATGCATACATGATCACTATTTTGTAACTGAATATTTCTGTCCTCTTCAGTGCCTAGGAACTTCAGACTACTGGAGGAGCTTGAGAGAGGGGAAAAGGGGATCGGAGATGGAACTGTCAGTTATGGAATGGATGACGCTGATGATATCTTCATGCAGTCATGGACAGGAACTATAATTGGCCCCCCCAATGTATGTAATTTTTTAGCTATTCTCTCTTTCAATGTTCTCGTTCATGTTTTATGCATACTGGATTGCTAATGCATGAACCGGTTGTAATAATATGCTTGGTTTAAATTGCAACAAAGTGGTAGATTACGATTCATGATGCCAGCTCATTTCATTGGTAAGATGTCTATGTTCATGGCCTGATAGGATGAGAATTCTTGCCTTAATTCCTTAACTATGCTTTAGCTGGTGTGGGCTGTGGAGGCATAAAAGCAGGGTTTTTGAGGAGAGAAGTTACATCTCTCTGTCAATATGGATATCGATTTAAAGTTTCCAAGATGATATTTGTGTTTATATGTGTGGGTTCTTCAATCAAAAAGTTTAATGTATATGAGTTCACTTGTTTTTTGCTTATCAATTAGACTTTCTTTCATTGTCATAATGAGCTATTATAGGATACAGACTGCAGTTGACTGGCAAACCAACTTTCTCGGATTTGAACATCCATATGAGCAAGACAAAATTTTCAAGGAATAATTTATCTTTCTTACAGTTCATGTCGTCAGCCTATCTACATTTAAAGCTTTACAACTCATGAAAATAAACGTTTGTGAATCTCATTTTCTGAAAATATTATTGGATGTCATTTGAAACAATTAAAATTTCCTCAACTTCACAGCAAGTCAGATACTTATTTTTTTCCCCAAGAATCACAACTGTCCTTTATCTTTTGATGACAGATGTTATTTGACTAACTTAATGTATATATCTGCAATCTCTTTATATCTCTTCTTCTTTCTTCAGCTCTCCTATAAAATTTATCTTAACATTGTTAAACTTTGGTGTCCTTTCAGACGCTCTCAATCAGAAGTGTAATGTCTTTGTAATGCATTAGCAATCCAGTTGCCTTTGCATATTGTTCCAACTTTTTTGTGAAATCTTCAAGGTTCTCTTTTTGTTTGTAGTTTGAAGTTTTAAAATCATTTCTCTTTTATTTCTTTTTCTGCATTAGATCATCATTGGAAAACTTATTTAACAAACAAATAAATAAAAGATTGGAACTGCAAATCTTCTATAATCTGATCATTCCTCATAAATCAAGTAGAT
Organism: Populus euphratica; assembly: GCF_000495115.2. Classification (NCBI taxonomy): domain Eukaryota; kingdom Viridiplantae; phylum Streptophyta; class Magnoliopsida; order Malpighiales; family Salicaceae; genus Populus; species Populus euphratica. Next base: position 6,617,979 of record NW_011499845.1, on the reverse strand, counting down.
TTGATGTCAGTCTTGGCTTGTCATCTGCAGAGGTTGATTCTAAAAGAAAATTTCAGTTGATCTCTTGTGCTGTAGTTTACCAAAGAATTTCAATTTATAAAACATGGAATTTGAAAGAGTATAGGGGAAAGGTGAAATGGAATCACTGGAACATCAGGGAGAGTAGAACCAATTCTAGATAGTGACAGCAAAGACCTTCCAATGAAATCTAAATAATAATTTATCCAAAGACCTTAGAATATGCACTTGCCACGATTCTAAAATAATATTAATTAAAATAACTTAAAGATACCCCCCAGACAAGAAAACCCCCAAATTGTCAAAGCTAAGAACTACATCAGATGAGGTTTGGAATTTCTTTTTCCCTTAGCTACACCAAAAAGATTGACCCCTACTTCACATGCACATACCTATAGTCCAAATCTGGGCATCTCCATGGCATTTGATGGTGGCATCCTATCATGGTGGCTAAGGTTGGAATGAGAATGGTCTTGGAATGGCTATGGTGACCCCCCCCCAAAAAAAAAAAAAAAAAAAACAAAAAAAAATCCCAGAAAGCTTCTTCGTAGCATACACAGGTCAGGGGAACCAAAGTCATCCAGAGCCTCCAAGGCCCTCATCTTACCTGCTTCATGAAGCCCTTACTGAACTTAGTGATAAATAAATTCAAGGTGAAGTGTTTTCTTAGGTAGAATTACATTAATTGCTGATCTGATCTGAATGGGCAAAAATGCTAGAAGCTTTCTAAACGGTAAAATATTGTAATAATCCTAAAATAAAATTAAAAAATTTGCACGTCTTTTTCAATGAATGCCTGGTAGATTCTGGTTCCAATTAGGTTAGATTGAATTAGTGGGAGAGATTCAATCACAATTCCCTCTAAATACAGTGCATAGGTGATTATGCTGGAAATAAGTATGTCTTAGAAATATATGATCATCTGGGTGGGATGGCAGGGTTTTTTTAAACTTGCTCCTCTATTGAATCCAATCAAATTATATATCTTATCCTGGTACCCATCCACGGTATTGCCACACCTTGTAGTGGCATGGTAGGCCCCCAGTCCTGACTAGTGGAGGAGAATTGTCATCCCTAGTATACTTTACAAAGCAGACCACCTTATGACTTTGTTGGCCTGGCGTGATAGTCGTACTGTCTCTGCCTTGATCCTTGAATGATGAGACATGATTTTTCAATGATATTATGTATGCTTTATATTAGTTTTCAAAAGGAACAATAATGTGTTGACTCATGCTACTTGCCAGACTGTTCATGAAGGGCGTATCTACCAGTTAAAATTGTTTTGTGGCAAGGATTATCCAGATAATCCGCCAAGTGTGAGGTTCCAAACTCGGATAAATATGGCTTGTGTCAATCCTGCAAGCGGAATGGTAGGTGATGCAAATTTTAGTTATTATACACTAATTAATTGAAAATGATCTCATTGGTAACTAAATTAACAGGTCGAGCCTAGTCTTTTCCCTATGCTTGCTAATTGGCAGAGGGAGTATACAATGGAGGATAGATTAACTCAGTTGAAGAAAGAAATGATGGCTCCACAAAACAGGAAGCTCGCCCAGCCTCCTGAAGGTGTGTCTATTTTGCTTCTGCATATTCTTGGTATATCCTTTCTATTTGGTATTGATTTTCTAGTCAAGCAAGAATAACTTAATGAAATTAACAACTCTTGTTTTCATGGGGAGATGGGAAGGAGTGGTTAAAAATGATGAAATGTGCTGTTTTGGAAGTGAATGATTGACACCGCCAGTACACAACCAAGGCAAAAACAAAATTGAAGTGTATATCAGTTAATGATTGTACTTTGAATCAGGGGTGTGAGTTTGATTTACTGCTCAAATGTTTGAAAGGATTCAAGTAAATTGGAGTTTGTTAGCAGTTGTTATTAAATGGAGTGAAACCTGATGTGAACTTCATGCATTAGCACTGGCACCAAATCAGGATGGTGAGATGCGGAATTATGAGCAACTGAACAATGGGCATCGTCCTTGCAATGCAATTACATGGTTTATGCATATGTTTTGTAAAATTCTCAAGAAATATACAGTAATCATTAGTTGTGTGTGTGCAGGAAATGAGGAGGCAAGGTTGGATCAAAAGGGGCTAGTCCTAAAGTGTTGTATTCTCTGAGTCATTTGAAAGTTAATGAGCAAGTACTGTATATATAGATACACAAATTCCTCCTGCAGGCTTAATTCCAGCAATATATAATCTTGTGTATGAGACAGATAACCTCAGTTCCATCGAATGGTGGCTAAATAAATGGATCCTGATGAATTATTAATTCCTTGACCACTGAGGTTCTGTTGTGTGAAAACTAATTTCAGCGAATGACTGCCTTATCTGTTTCTCCCTGAACACACATTCATTGAACATTAACAGGGACAGATTGTGCTCGCAAACCAAAGCCATTTTGTCTGCTGTATTGATCGATGCTCTGTAAAATATAATATCATGTTGCTTAAATGTGTGACCTTGATTTGGTAGATAACTATTGGATTCTCCAGAAAATATGCTTCCTGCAAGATGGGTCATTCTCGGGCATGACAGTTAACTATGTGGTGAGCCTGGGGAGTCTGCGTTAGAAGTGGATGCCACGCCGTTAAGTAGCCTCGTCGATAAGCTTCCAAGAAAAGCAACCCCGACTCTGCAGTTTACACAGAGTAGAGCGAAGAAAAAAGTATTTGAGAAGGCATAGTTTGTTGTTTTCTCGGTCCAAATGCTTTTCAAAAAAAGCATTTTCAAACACAACACTGAACATAATTCGACTTGATTGATAATAGAAATGGAGAGTGATGCTCAATAAGTGATGGACGTCTGCATGTTTTTAAGCAATGGAAAGCTGTTTCCGTGCCTTGGGAAGCAATGGAACTCTTTGCTTGCAAACCTTAACCATGTCTGAGAATCAAAGGTGATACCTGCCACACCGAGCTGGCCCCGGGTCGCATAAAGAAAGTGAGAAACAGAGTGGATTTGAGTTATTATTATCAACTCCAGATATGTTTTTCGGTTTTAGCAATAAAAGATGTCCGAGTCAGTTTTGCATGCCTTTTTTCCCCCCCGATTGAACTCTTAAGCAAGCCTCCTATGTCCTAATTCTTGTATTCATAATGAGGATTCGAATGTATTATAAAAAATACCATTTATATCTATTTATCCGTACTGATATCTAGATTTGTGTAATCCTTTTTTCAAGAATGGGGTATTTGCATAGAAAATAATTTGTTAACCAAATAATTAAGATAATGTATTAACCTTTGTCCGCCCCTTTTTCTTAAAAGAAAAGGAGAGACGGATCAAATTTTCGCTAATCATGTCTTTGGACATTGGGTAATGAGTTACGTGGTATGTCTAAAGAAATGGTAGTAAGAAGATAAAAAGCACGAGCTGATATTAGATTGATGAGATATTTGCTTGTAATCAATTCTTATTGTTCTATACAATTTATAAATTTAAGAAGTTTGCAAGTCAAACGTTAATTAATGGAGCCACCCTCGTTCCATAAACACCATAATAATACATAAAGAATCAACTATTTAAATCATTAGATAAGATCTTATTATTAGTTTTATATTAATATTTTAATGTATTTTCAAGTGAAATTCTATTTATTTTAAAATTTTCAAATATATAAATTAATTTGTAATATTATTTAATTTTAATTAGAAAAACACTGATGTTAGTAAGATTTAATTTTGTGATTGGTTAGTAAACAAAATTTTAATATCATGTAAAATAATTATTTTAACTTAAAATCTTAAATTGTTAAATAAGTTATTATTATAATAATTTTATAATAATATTCTAACATATATCAATTAGACTAGTTTATTAGCCTGCATTTTGCTATAAGCTAAACCATTTAAACAAAAAAAAAATTAAGAGTATAAGGATTTTTTGCAATGAATAAGCTAAACCATTTAAACAAAAAAAAAAACATTAAGAGTATAAGGATTTTTTGCAATGCTATTAAACTTAGGCATAACTTTTTAAATTCTATAAGAGATAAATTAATGTGAATTGATTTATTTAATAGATTTAAATGAAATTTGAATTATTCATTTTTTTATTTTAAAAAATATATTGAATAATAAAATAAAACAATAAAATAAAAAAAAGGACAGGAGTCCAATTAAACTTTTCAAACATGTAATCTGTTAAAAATAACAAATATAAAAAAATAGTACAACTTAATTCCCAACAAATCTAACATTGAATAATTAATCATCATTATCATTATTATTTTCATATTTATTATTATCATTATTGTTATTATCATTATCATAAGAGCTATCATAATTAGTACTATTATAAATAATTAATATCATCATTATTATTATTAGCAGTAGTGTTATTGTTGTGACCACTATTACAATCATTATTATTTTTAATGTTAATACTATTTTTATTTTTATCATCATCACCATCACTATTATTATTATCAAAATAAATTATCATTATTATTACCACCATTATTAACATTATCATCACTATTAGTAGTATTATTAATTATATTGTCAGTATCATTATTACTATTATTACAATTACTACTATTATAATTATTATTGTTATTATTGTTGTTGTTGCTGTTGCTGCTACTGCTGCTCTTGAAATAACAAAAATTATAAACTTGATTTGAATAATAAAATTAAAAATCATAAAAGATTTGAAAAAAATAAAAGAAAAACAAATAAAAAATTAAAAGAAAAATGACCAGACTAAAATAAATATTATTATTATTAAAAAAATTATAATTTATTTTTAAGAGTAGAAGAGAGAAATGAATAGAAAAAAAAGACCATCGGTGATAAACCGGTCATTTTTAGATGATGTATACCACCTATAAAGAAAAATGACACAGCATATAACAAAATAACATGATGGAAGCATTTTTTTTACTGCACCGTTTAAAATACATACCATATCTTATTTATTACACGTACATAACACATGCTAATAACTTTTTTAATTAAAAATAATAATAATTAAATAACAAATTATATTATGGCCCTTGACAAACCCAACAATTATAATAAATAAATTAATTAATTAATATAAAAATACAAATATACCTCTATGAAAATAGCTTAAAATTTTTAACTCTAAAGTCTAAGGTTTTTAATTTTACTATATTTCAAAATATGAAATAGTTGGAAAAATCCTGGATTAAAGTTAAATATCTTTTTTTTTATTTTTAATGATAACAAAGTAATTTTATTGCGTATAAATATAATTAAAAATAATAAAAGCCCCTAACAATTATCAAATGAAAAATTCATTAAAGAAAAATATCATTTTATTCCTGAAAATTGAAAACTTTTTTAAAGATAAAAATTATCATTTTACTGTTAGAATCCGCAATTAACTTTTATTTCAATTGATGCACCAAAAGTGAAAGCATATTATTCACCGGGCAGTTGTTGTGAAATGAAAGAACAGAAAAAAGAGAATGCATACCGCTACAATAAATAAAGCGTTTGGGCCGTAAGGTGTACTGTAACCATAAATTGCTGTTCTTTGTAATGGATGCCATCGATTTCCTTCCCTTTAAGTAGAACAGAACAGAACAAAGCCTTAGGTTTTCTTCTTTAGCACAGACAGTATATATCCTTTCCGCCCCATTAAACGCTTCTCATCTCTTTCTCTAATTGCTTTCACAGTTTGATCATACTAGCATGGTTATGACTTCCTCCATATTATCATCAATCGATAAGCAACAAGACGGTAATGGAATTTGCTTTCCTTACTTCTTGCTCTGTGCCTTTTATGGATAAAGTTAGAGATCATTTTTTTCATGCAGGAAAATTTGTGCCAAATGATCATAACGTACTACAGAAGCATGTTTTCTTCTTTGATAGGAATCAAGATGGCATAGTTTATCCCTGGGAGACATTTCAAGGTGTGCTCTCGTGTTTTTTACCACTCTTTTTTTATTGTCGAAGAAGGAAAAAAGAAAAAACTAACTAATGGCTTAATTTTAACCTGGATTTGTTAACTAACAGGTTTTCGCGCAATTGGGTGTGGTATCTTATTATCCACTGCCAGTGCCTTTCTGATCAATATCGCTCTCAGCCAGAAAACTCGACCTGTATTTCTCTCTATCTCCTTTTCTAATTAATATTTCGAATCCAAAGTAATCGTTCCTTTTTTCTGTGTGGTTATTTTGTCACTTCTGCTGAGAAGATTTTCTACTTTTTCTTTCTTTCTAGGGAGGAGAAATTGTCGTTTGAGAAATTGAAAGGGGAAGTAGTAATAAATAATATAAGATCACCATAGGTGTCGGTGCATGATTGTGATGCAGCTAGTTTGGTCTTTGGTGTCATCAATTGAACCTGTGCTTGACTAGAAGTTGACATAAACTAGCAGCACTGGTCTTTTCATCTGTTTAGTTTTTCTGTTCTTTATATATTTGTCCAAGATCGTAGAGGAAAGATAACTGCGTACGCACTGCACTTACTTGGCTACTAAACAACATTCTTGCAAAAGTGGTAAATAAAGCTTAAAGGATTTGTCGAAGGATATACTGTTGTGGCATGTGTTCATAGAGTGACGACCAAGTCATCATCCACCACATGTTTTCTCATTGCATACTTGAAAAAGTCATGGCCACCCTTGTATACTTATGCTTCCTCGAAGGTGGATAATTGTCCCGTTTAATCTGGTTATGAATGGGAATCTGTGGTGTCTTGCTTATATTTACCGGTTGTTCTTGTCAATATCTCGTGTTTTTGCTGTGCATCACAGTTTTTGTCTTGCCATTTCTTCTGGGAAGACTCACTCGTCAATGATTAATAATTTGTGCACTGGAATGTATTGCGCCTGATTTGCGTTCTTTTGCTAAGATGGGCCCGTTTACACATTTAAGAATTTCCATGTGCCTTGCAAAAAAGAATTCAACCAGCGTGCATTCTTCTAAGAAAAAAAAAAAACAAACAAAGAAAAATCGGTCCTTGAGGATGGACGAGTTCCATTATCACGAGTTCAATTTTGCTCTTCCATATTTCATTCCGTTCACATCATCTAGACATGCAAGAAACAAAATATTAGCATAGCATAGCATATAAATATAAATATAAATATAAAATAAAGTTATGAGCAAGATTTGAAGTTAATACAAGTTAATCAAATATGCAAGCTGCGACGTCCAGCTAGGGTCGCATATTAATGGAGTCTGGTAGAAATACAGGGAAACGCTAGCTATTGTTAGATCCCAAGCAAAGGTTTCCCTTCCTTTCTTGCTTTTCTTTTAAATTTGTTCATCTCTAGTTGCTTACAAGCAACTCACGTCTTCTTGATTAGCATGAGCTCAATTTCTTTGAGCTGAGAAACCTTGAAACAAGTACTTATCATAAAATCAGGTCAAGGAAAAAATATATAAATGACAAAGATAGAAAATGATGTAATACCCACAGATCAAAGGCCAAGAGACCAAAAACATTTTATGTGTGCCTTTTAAGATTCTAAGAATGAGAAATAAATCTATTTTATGTGATTTCGCCCCATTTTGGGATGCCTGCAGCTCAGTTATCTAGTTAATAATGATTGATTTAAGTTAGAAGATGTGCAAGGCATTATAAAACTTGGACAGCCTAAAAATAACGGTCACTTCACCTTTTATCTGTGGAATTGTTCATGTATTATTGGTTATCATATTTTCATGTATTACAGGGGAAGTTTCCATCTCTATTGTTCCCTATCGAGGTTAAGAACATCCACCGAGCCAAACATGGGAGTGATTCTGGTGTGTATGACAGCGAAGGAAGGTATATATAATTATATTCCTGCTTGTTCATTTGTTTCATGCTACAATTTATTCATTAGTTCTTGCCACGAAACATGGCGGCTAAACATTGTGACAAAAATGGATTATGTTCTTATCGTATTTTATCATGGTGATAGCATGAAGATTCCTTATTAATTTTCCAACTAAATTCTAATTAACTGATAGTCTTTCTTATAGCTAGTTGTATTATGCAGTGAGTTTTGGTCATACCTAATACCCATGTTAGCTTGTGGAAATTCACTTTGGCGAGACTATCCTACTCTTGACTGTTGATTGGTACTTGTGCCAAGTGAGGCCTGGTTATCCTACTTTATTCGTTAGAAACGTTCTTCATGCATTTTTTGGCTCATTTATTTTGATATTCATGTCAGTTCTCTTAGCAAAATTGTAGGTTCGTACCTGGAAAGTTTGAAGAAATTCTCAGCAAACATGCACGTTCGCATCCAAATTCCTTAACTGGAGAAGAACTGATGGGAATGCTCAAGGCTAACAGAGAACCTAAGGACTTTAGAGGATGGTAAGTTTCTCATTTCAATTTTGAGAATCCAAAAGTAATTAGTAAGTAAATTATATCATGTCTTTCAAAATATGAAAAGGTAATTAAATGTTTTTTTTTTTTCCCAGGGTTGCTTCCTATACCGAATGGAAGATCCTGTACGATCTTTGCAAGGACAAGAATGGTTTGCTTCACAAAGATACAATTAGAGCTGCCTATGATGGAAGCCTATTTGAACACATGGAGAAGGAAAGAACTTCAGCCAAAAAGAAAGCGTAATTTCACTGCCATTTATCAATAATTAATGGATACACTAATTTACTTCATCTTTGAATCATTCTGCTAGTCACCCAAATAAATGAATCGTGGGAGGAAAAGATTTATTTTCAATTAATGCAGTGTTGTGTAAGAAAAGGAATATATATTTGGTAGGTTTGGGTACTGCTGAAGCATGGTCTTCGATTCGAGTAATGTGTAAATCACAGATTGTCGAAGTGTAATTTGATGTTTGATGTTGCCGGTAATTCTTTATGAGAAAGTAACAGGAGATACAAAGCCGTGCTAGCTAGCTAGGAAGGAGATGCTTATGAGTGTACATGCCTACGGCAACTGTATATCAATGAAATTTACGTAGGAAGAAGCAAGACGTCCCTCAGCAGCTCTGTGATCTTATGGGATAGGAAGCTTTCTTGGCACTGGCTAAGGCTGTCCTTGTCCGTCGAGGATGCTAGACTGTTGCTGGGCTTTCTATCCAGTAAATATAAACTCTATAAAAAAAAGGAAATTTCGTGTGGAATGTATATATATAGGGATAGGATAAAGGGTATGCTTATCATTTATCAATGTCGCCTTCACATGAAATTCTAAAAGGTTACTTAAAGTCACATATTGATATAGTGTTAATGTCAGAGAATGTTGCGGAGTTTCTTGAATATTTGTAATTTGTATGCTAAAATAATATGTATACTAAGATAGAAGATTGAAGAATGAGGAGCTAATTTAGCTTAATTAGTTAGATTTTAAATTTATTTATTAATAATTATAAATTTGAGTTTTTTAAAGTTATTAGAAAGTTATATAATTGTTAATTTTAAAATTCATGAAATGAGTCAAATATATCTAAACTGGTTTTAATATTTATATTAATTAAAAATACAAAGAAAAAGAATAAAGGATTCAAAGAGGATACATGGAGATTGAAATAAGCAAAGAGAAGCATGAGAAATTTACGCAAGGACAGGAATGTGCTCGATGAGGAATATCAATGAAAAAGCAAAATTAAAGAAACATATACAAAAACTTTTGGAAAAGTAAATTCTTGTGCTTCACTTTCGATAGAGAAAGAAAACTGAAATAAATAGATGAATTGTGTCGTGGAGTATTTGTTAAAAGTATTTATAATTAAAAATATATTAAAATAATTTAATTTTATTTTTAACTATTTTGTGTCCTAGGATACAATAATATCGCTAAAGAATTAGTTTTTTTATATATATATAATGTTGTATTTGTATCAACTCATGTACACTTCAAGTCCATGATTGTATGGTTAAATTTTAAATTAATAATTTGTTTGGTATTATGGTAATTTTTTTATGTGTATTTTATTTAGATAAATCTAAATAATATTTTTTTATGTTTTAAAATTTATTTTCAATACCAACATTTTAAAACTATATTTTAAAAGCATAAAAAATCAATTTTAAAAAAATCAATTTTTTTAAAACACATGGTCATCTGCATTCCTAAGCACGTTCTAACAAAGAATCAAAACCTTAGAATATTCTGTTATTCTTTTCCTAATGACGGGACCTAGAAAATCTTTTTCCTTTCGATCCATTACTGGTCGAGCCTGCTGAAAATTATATTTTAAATTATTTTCAAATAAATTTGTGCATAAAAAATATTTGAAATAAAATAAAAACAAAATTTGACATCCATGTTTTATCAATTAAAAAAAATAATTCATATAATGAGTGGATGATATTTTTTATAACTCGCCATAATAATTTTCCTATTTTAAAAAAGTGGTATGATAACTGTAGTATTGCTGTTACATACGAAAAGAAAATATATTATAAAATGGAAAATACATTAATAATCTAAAATTAAACTATCAAACTATAATGGAAATGGATTATAGTGTATTAGATTGAAATAAAAGCATTAGAAAGGCTTTGAGAAAAAAGAACTCAATACTAATTAAATTATTTTTGTTAAAAAAGGGCAAAAGACTGAATGAATTTTTAGTTGTAAGAAAAGCGGGCTCCTTCTTCAAATATATATATATATATATATATCTTTTTGTTAAAAAAGGGCAAAAGACTGAATGAAAAACTAATATATATATATATATATATAGAAAGAGATACAAGTTAAATTTTATTGATCAATAAGAGTTTTTCAACACTTCTTACAAGATAAAGCTGATAAGAGTCATTCAAAAAAATATCCATTATAATCAATTTTAGTAGTATTTTTCAAATCACATGGTTCTATCCATGTTTTTGACATTGGTGTCTTGATATACTTGCATATAAGTGGCACAAATATATAACAAAAAAGGATCATAAAGTTTACGGACTAATTTGTCAAAATTATTAGTGTAAGGACTGTTGTGTGCTCTGGTATCAATTCTTAGGACTGAAGTAAAATTTTGAATAAAATAACAACCTAATAAAAAAATTATTGAAAGCTTATTTGAGTTGTTGTTAAGGTTGTTTTTTTCAAGTATCAAAATAATATATTTTTTATATTTTTAAATTATTTTTGATATTATACATCAAAATAATCTAAAAACAAAAAAATATTAATTTAAGATAAAAAATTAATTTTTTTTAAACATTTTTAAAACCCAAAATATTCTATGTAGCACTGTATATGTTCCCAGGACTAATTCCAAAACATGGTTCCATGGAGGCAATATCTTAGCAAGGAAATATCAAACATGACTGAAATAGAATAGCTTGCACCGCTAGTCTTAAAGACTCTTAATATAAATCATATTCCACGTCACACCTTAAGTAGTCTCCGAGCACGTCCCTGTTCAAGCTCCTTAGCCATGAACGAGATAAAGTTGTTGAAGATCATAAATAAAGCAAAACATTTATAGGGGAACAAGAAAAGGAAGGGCACCGTTATTCGGTGTTTATGTAACAACAACCTATAGAGAACAATTCCCTTTCTGAAAAAAATACACTTTTCTAACTAGTGTACGATCTAGATTGGCCAACAAATGTATTATTTGGAAATGGTAAATGAGTACTAGTTCTTGCTGGGTATAATCTGTTCAAGTATACATGAAAGAGAGGGGAAGCGGATGGATGCAAACTTTAAAGAAAGATTATCACACGGCCCCAACCCATCGAGTTGATTTTAAAGCTCACACTGAAACCAGATGCTCTTCCACCACACTATTGAATCAATTCAGCGGCTCACTGATCTCAAGGAGCTCATTACAGAGCCCTGTAAAAACAGTGGAATCAGTTTCAATGGGTCTGAACTTGATGAGAGCCGAAGGAACCAAATCTTCAGCATCAAGTGTAGTGGCTCTCTCTCCCACTGAAGGAATATGAGGGATAACCCTCCGTTTGACAGCAACAGGATGTAACAGCTCGAACTCCAAACCAGGTTCTTTTAGTGCTGTGCTCACAAACTGAAAGTGAACAACTTCACATCATATTTAACTAATAGAGACAAGTAGATTTCTGTATTAGTTCTAAAATTATAACATCAACATAATGCGCAGAAGTGGCTGGTTAAGAATGAAGCTCGTTTGAAGCAAATTATCTGAAAACCATAAATATAATTAATGTTAGGTAGTAAGTTCTCTTTTCTTGGGAAGACAATGTTTCATCGTGACGAACAAATAGCAATTAAGAACATTTTGTGAAAGGAGTTGGGGAAAACATGGGACCTATGATTTTAAAATGAAAGGGAAATAATACAGTAAGCTAGGAAGCATGAAAGAGATTTCAATAAATCAGATGATAGATCATTATAGTCAAGAAAAATGAGAGGGATTATCACCTAAAGGAATTCAACAAGAAAAAAAGAAACAGTGTAAAAGGTTGCCTGAAATAATTACAATTCAAACACCACAACAATTCAATAAATCCAATCATAAGTTCCAGAAGAGTAGACCAGGAAAGATTGTGGGAAAGCTGAACGGATTACTCCATCCTTCACATGATTGCAGCAGTAAAATTGCAAGAGTAGGAGCTTTAAACATGAGTTTACAAGTGGAGAGTCTTGTCTCGGTACAGCAGAGCATATGTATACATGTGGAACTGGTTGGTCGAAGAGGAAGGATTCTGGAATGTCATACAAATGTTGTTTCCATGCAATTATTGAAGCATTTAATTGAGGCACAATTCAAAAAATTTCCAGGATTGAATTTCATCAACAAAACTGTTTTTGGATAGAATACTATTTTTATTTCTTTTGACCATTACAGAGATACTTATTAGAACTTCTTGAAACCTGATTTTCAAAGGGATAGTGCAATCAGAATATTGTAATCTTCTTCTGTTTCTATAGATAAATATTTTCCAGTTGATAAGCACCGTTGGCATTAACAAGAAAAAATTGACCTTTCCTGTTTAACTATGAAGTCTCACTTAAAATAAATGTTGCCTCTTGATACAAAGAGTGTTGCCATTGTCATTGCTAACCATGAATGAAACAACTATAAAATCAGATAAAAGCAGTTAAGATAACTAACCTCGTAGAGAGCAGTTGTTGATTCCCAAGGAGCAAAGACACCTTGAAGAACCACTCCATCAGGAAATTGGATGCGAATTATAGTCCTTTTGTATCTCTTCCTACCTGCTTTTGCTTGCTTTTCTTTGTAAGACTTGGGGATCAAAAGCTGAGATTCTGCAATCTTCTTCTTCCTCATATCAGCTTCTCTTTTTAGCTCTTCAGCAGAGAGGCTGTAAAATGAATCTGGCAGCTCAATTCTTGCCGCTACATTTTCAGGGACAGAAAAGAAGACCCTTATCTAACAAAACCAAATAAATGGATTAGAATGCTGCATACACTACATAGACAATTTGAAGACATCTATTCATTGACGGGGTGCACCATGAAAATACATATAAAATATGGCTACACGAATTACGAATGAACACATTCAATAAATGAGAACAGTAGAGAGTGCTGCCATTGGAAGGCAAGGAATCATAATTTCAGACCCTCAATTGACTTTCATAAGCTTACAATTACATGACATATTAAACTACTGATAAGTGACCATGGGTAAATACCAGAAAGCATGTCCCTAGGCCAGTAAACCTTTCATGCTCCTTCTAATTGGGGGAGAAGTAGCAACCAATAAACTAGATGACAGTGTGTTCTTAAAGGAAGCAAATTGAAGTAAAGAAATCGAGAAAGGGCAGTGGGACAGGGGGTTTGACAGATTCCTAGTCACAGGCAGCAATCCTCCACAAATCTAAGCTCACATGTTTCCATTCCTTATGCACGTTGATTCAAAAATTGCAGAAAACTCGCACGAATCTAAGTTGGATAAGAATTAGCTTGTTCAATCAATCTTACAAGTGATAGACATTATTTATGTTTCATAAATCTTTAGCAAAACCTTCACATAAGAACCTGTTATAATAATGAACTAAATAATGCTTGAATGTGCCAGAGAAAGGGCATCCCTGAATTTAACATCTTTTGTCATCTTTAATGAACAGCTATATAACTAGCTTTGAACCAACGCTTTCATTCGAAGTGTTACTCTGCTTCCGGGGTTTAAATGATTCGAGTTCGCCTAAAACATAAATAATCCAATTTCTAGAAGTCTATCACAGAAAGATTTTGGAATTGTTGCAAAGAATTTCTTCGAAAGCGAGAAACAGGTAACAAAAATTTTAAGAACGCAAAAACGAAGAAGGAAAAATCATAATTTATTACGCAAAAACTGTCATCATACCTGCCTGTCAACCTTCTTTGGCTCAACCTGTTCCTCTGTCTCAGCTGGAGCATCAGATGGCTTAGCCTCAGCCCTCGGCTCTTCCTGCTCCTCCTTCCTAGGTTCTAATAATCCTATCACCTTTTTAATCAAACCAATTCTCTCCTCTTTAGGAGCTTCCTCCAAGATGGCCCACATTTCTCCACCCTCCTCCTTCAATGCAAACCCTACAATCTCCAATAACTCAACCCCTCCAGCAAACTCAGTCACTGCCTCTCTTATCTTTGGATTCCCCATTCTAATCCTCCTAAATTTTGCATTCGCAGGCTCCTTGACAATATTCCTCAGCAATCTAAGCACAACCTCCAGCGATCCCTCCAGCGGCTTTCCCGACAAATATGCACTAACACAAGTCTCCAACTCACTCCCACTAGACTCTTCTACCGCACTATCATCACCAGCAACACGATCATTGCTTTCAACTGGACTATTAGCATTACTGTTATTGACACAGGTTTCTACATGTATAGAGACCTCTGCTTCTGATAGATACGACTGCCCACAAATTGGGCACTTAAACACATTCAACGAGTATCCATTTTGAGATCTTTTGCTGGTAGTGATCAATGAGTCAAATGGGTCGAGGCCATTCGTGGTTTTGTTGGCAGGAGCGGGTTTGTTTTGATCAAGATTGGATCTTTTTTCAGGCAAAGGCTTGGAATTTGAAGAAGAAGTAAGTGAGGAAGATGGGTTTGGCTTGGGCTTCGAATTATTTGAATTAACAGGTTGAGAATAACGGGCATGGAGAGGATTAGTAGGTCCGGATGATGATTGAGAAGGAGTGGAACCACCACCGCCCAAGACACGACCTTGGCCCTTGAATTTAGAAGAAGGAGATGAAGAAGAGACTTTCTTCATGAAACCTTTGAACTTGTCTTTCATGTCATCCATTCTTTATTTCTTTCTATTTGGTGGATCCAAATCGAAGAACAGGGAAATCAGGAACTGTTTCTAACGATGCAAGGAAAGAAGAGATATCTGGAAGATCCAAGGTATGATGAAATAGAAAAACTTAAAAAGGGAAGAGGGTTGACTTTCGACATAGGGAGCTCAGAGGAGGAGGAGAGGAGATAAGGTCAGAAGAACAATGCGATTTGGTGTTTTTGGCCGTTGGATTGAGAAATCAGAATATTCGATGGTTTATCGATTCACAGCGCAGAGCCTCGTTCCACAAGGTGGAGTAAGTTTCGCGTTAAGCAATCAATCTCTAGAGTTATGCCACGTCAGCTAGTGGATCCAATGGCCCACTTACCAAAACCGCAATGCATTACCAAAACTGCCTGCAGCATTGCCGTTTTAGCAAAGATTTTTCTCTCTTTTTTCGGGGCTTGAACATTTTATTTTTTATTTTTTATTTTTTATTATTCTGAGTTTATTTTAATTGTGGATTTTTCATTTTGGTTTGGAGCACCAAAATGAGGGCACATCTCCGTTTACTTTTTGTTCGTTTTTCCTCTCTACAGATCACCTCTGTGATAATTATTAGAGGTGTTTATTTGTGGTTTAGTTTAGTTTTTATTAAAAAAATAATTAAATTAAAATTATTTTTTAAAAAATTAAAATTAATTCAAATTGATTAATTTTGGTTTAATTTTTTAAAATGAAAATCAATTTAAACCAGTTTAACTTAACTTTTAATTTGGCTCTGTTTTGATTTTGTTTTTTCAGTTTGACTTGGTTTTGGTTTTTTTTTCTAGTTTGACTTAGTTTTTTTAGTTTTTTCTGTTTGGATGTAATTCGGTTTATTTTTTTCAGTTTCAGACTTATAAAATTGAAACCAAATCAAACCGGTCAGTTTTTTTAAAATTCTAATCAGCTTAATCAATTAGATTTTTTTATCATGGTTTGGTTTTTTTTATTGTTTTTTTATTTTCTTAATTTAATCAATTTTTTTATTTTTTCATTCACCCTTAATAATTATAATTATGTATAATTTATTATCAATAATTTCATTAATCAAAACCCATATTTGTCGAACAAGAACACATATCATGCTTCTCGATTTGGATTTGCAATATTATAAACATTGTAGCCATGATCTATAGATCAATATGCATAGTCAATCTTAGTCTAGAAAGTAATTACAAATATCTATCCTTAAAACTTTTGAATTAAATTTAGCTTTTATGGTTGTGTATTGGGTTGAGATATATATAGGATTAGATATCTTTTTTGTATGTAATCTTGGTTGTTTTTTGAAAACAAGATTTTTATAGAAATATCAAACCTTTTAATAGTTGAGTTGATAAAGGTACAAGAAAAAGATAACATGCATGAAAAATAAATAGAATGGACAAATATAAGGTAATAAATCATCTATACTTAGAATTTATCTTGGTTAAAATTATCTAGCTTAGGTATTTTGTTAAGCTTGGCTTAAATTAGCCTAGATTAGCTTGAAATTGGCATTCATTTTTTAAATAATAGCCAAGTTATTTATAGATGTTGATCACTTTAACTTATTTTGACAAGTATGGTACTTCAGTCTATAAAAAAGTTGCACTATTGATGAAAAGTTAGTTAAGATTGTAAAAATCATGTTTGTATGATTTTATGAGTTAATACATGTTTAAAGTGTTAAATCATTTAAAAAACTCGAAAATGGTTGAAATCAGGTTAAAATAGAGAAAAATCCTTAAAATCAAGTGAAATTGTAAAAAAACACGATTTCATAACCGTTTTAATAATTTCAACAAAATACATAAACTGAAGTATATGTTTCTGCAAGCTCCAGCTGTCTAACGCCTATTAACTATTAACTATTAACTAACTGAACATTAAATCGGTTTCCCCTTATCCTTTTCAATGAGAACAACGTATAAACTTTGATCATTAAATCCCTAATCTCCTTCTTGAAGGGCTTCACTTTTTCCGAGGAAGAGGCTTTATGAAGTGAAGCATTTACCTGTTGTCTCAGACCCTGTTGAAAAGAAAAAGATTGCAAATATTGTCTCTTGGATTTCAAAAGTTTTAGAAGCACTAATTGGGCTTGATAAGATACCAGTTACAGTGGTTTATAAGAGATGAAAGAAAAGGGTGAAGTCAAGAAGAAACCAAATCTGCAAGTGATTTTGTGCACTCGAGTAATATCCAATCCTATTTTTTCAACGCTTCGTAAGAAACCTATGTTGAAGAGTCTTCTTTTCAATGATGCCTATTACCCACTTCATTTGTAATACTCTGTGAGTTTGGTTACATGCCTTTGTAGTCTTGCTAGTATTATTGAGCTTTTACTTCTAAAATTGGTTGTTTTTAGTTTATTCAGAGAGGCAATGATGAGGCTTTTCTCAGTCTAAAATCTGACTTCGCAAGATGATATTTTCTTGAAATTGCAACTTACATTCCTGAAAAAATAGTGGCTTTCGTATATGGAGCATCTAAGCTTTAAATTAGTTTTAATAGTTGGGAAACTAATTAAGGGAGAGCTGGGGATTCAAAGTAATAAGTGATATTAATTTCTTATAAATACACAACAATTTCTACCTTTGCTTTTTTTAATAACAAATAATTTTGTTAAATCTCGACAAAACTATGTGGAAAAATCCTTTGTATCTGGAAAAATAAAGTCAACATAAGTAGTAGAGCTCAAGTTTTTTTCCTCTTGCAACTACTAATCTCAAAGTCAATTAATGAAATTTTACTTAATTGAATTTTATTATGTTTTCTAACTTGAACTTATTTTTAAAATGGTTGTTGTTTTTTTGGCTTTTCATATATCCTGTAGTCAATTAATAAACATGTGAATTAAAGTTATCAAAAGAAAATCATTGTTATGATGAACTTTGATGTTGCAGCTCTTTATTTGTATTTGATAGCCTTTTATGCTCCTTTATATTATATTTCAGAGTTGTTCTTGGCTAATTGCTACTATATTTCAAAAGGTATTGTAATTCTTTACTTAAGTTTTATTCTTTGTCTCTATATATCATGACTAAATGGGTAGGTGGAGCCCTTGATCAAAAGATTAGTAGTTCAGCATATCTAGTGATGTTGTTACATCAATGAAAAAGGTTTATGCATGCTTGGTAATTCGGTACTTTTGCTTCGATACTATAAATATGCAAGTTTATGTCAAATACCTCATGTGTAATTTCTTATAGGAGTGTATATTGCAGACTTGTAGTTTTTCTTGGTTATTGCTTGCTACGGGCCTCCTCGATATAAGTTACAGGATTCAGCTACCATGAAATTTGGTTTTATACTATTACTTGTTACTGAATGTTGAATTGTTAAACATACCTTATAGTTTTTTTTGTCACTTGATGTTTGAGAGTTTGAAGCTCTTATTGTAATTTTTTGATTTATTTGTTGGGATTTAGTATACCAACATTATCTAATCATAGATGATCACTTCTTTGGTATTTATAGGTTTTAATATAATTTAGTTGTTGACATTCTAATTTTTATGGATAAACATAAAAATCAAAGAGGATCTAACTCATTTGGTTCATTCTCAAACCTGGCAACAAACCATTTAGGTTTGAAATTGCTCTCAAGTGAGCTCTTAACACATGCAGATTTTAATGTGAATTTTTATTTAAAGCATGTATTTTAAGATGCTTGAATTATGTATGAAAAAAAAAAATTTACAATTCTACAATATATTTTTACAATTCGAGTTTATTTTGTATTTTTTGTGTCGTGTAAAAAATAAAATATATTTTTAATAACCTTAAAGTTAGCATTGTCATGGGTTGTTAGCATTGTCATGGGTTGTTGTGTTTGCATGTGACATTGAAAAAGAAATGTGAATAAAAAATAATCAGTGGTAAAAAAAATGACGTTTTATCTATATAGAAAAATAAATGTACCGCTCCTGGAATTTGACAAGATACATTAAGGTGTATCTAACATATATTAGATAACTTGAGACGAAGGTGATTGGATGGAGTGGGAACCTTTTTATGCTTGGACATGGCCGAAGCATTGGAATAGGAAACTTTTTATGCTTGGCCACACTTACAAGTGCCTTTAAACTTGGGCCTAGCCCAAGCATGAGAAATGTTTTATTTATTTATGTATTTTTTTATTTATTTAGACCAAACTAGATTTGTGGGTCTATACCACACCACTAACTGCAGTATTTTTTATCAATACAAAACAGATTCTTAGGCAACATAAATGTACTTTAGAAAAGTAATTAAAAAACGACTCAATGCATAAACCTGATTGAGCAAAACAAACAGATATAATCTAATTAGATAATAAAATAAATGACACCAACATTTAATTGACCAATTTAAACAAAACAAAATCATGGAAACTTGCAAAAAAAAAAAATCATCAAAACAAAACAAAAAAATAATGAAACCAAGATTTCAACTAGACAAATACAAAAAAAAAAAAAGAGAGAAAAGATAACGAAAAAACCCTTACCTAGTCTAATATAAACAAACATGACAAATATGCAAGCAAAGCCATCCAACCATAATAAGCCAACATAATACAAAAGAAAAGAAGTTATAGTTGAAGTTTAATTCTAAAACAAATCAAATGTACATAAATGAAATTAAAAAAATAAAATTAATAAAAAAACAAACAAACAACAAATAAGACAAGCCAAGCAAACTTTGTAACCTGAATTATATAAATAAAATAACCCAATAAAAGATAAATAAAAAAAAAAATTTATCAAGCTTAATTCCAAACAACAGAATGCTGGGACAAACAAATATAAGGAAAAATGAAAAAAAGCCTAATATAAAAACAAACTTTAGCCATGAAGGATGGAACTAGAGAAAAACAAATATTTACCTAATCTAATATTAAATGATAAAATAAAAAAATTAATTTAAAAAATTTATCAAAAAAAATTCATCAAGTAACAACAAATAAAAAATATCAATATAGCCCAGGTCATTTATCAAATTAGCAAAAAATTATATAGAAAGCAAAAAATAAAAATATCATAACCCTATCTCAAATTGAATAAAAGTTCAACAATTAAATTAAAAATACCTGAGTTTTTTTAAAAAAAAATAAAAAGCAAACCCCATTAAACATAGGTTAATATCTAAAACTTGCAATTTATAAAATTATAAACCTTTAATAAACTCAATTTTCAACCAGTTTAATATTAAATAAAAAAATCAATCTAAAAGATTTTTGAAATGAAAAAAAAAATCAATCAAAATAATAGAAATCAAATTTGATATGAAAAAACAAAAAGAAAATGAAATTATAAAAATAAAAATAAAAATTATCTTAAAAAGAATAAGAATTAATTATGAAAGATCAAAAAATAAATTAAAGAGAAACGAAATTAGAAAAAAAATTATAAATTATTCCTAGTAAAACAAATTGTAATAAAAAAGACTTGTTCCCGACCTCAATGAATAACAACTTGAACATCTTATTTGAATGGGCAGGTCTCGCTACTGATATTCACAAATGCTTAATTTCGAGCAGCTTTGCTTTAACCACACAATACCCATCGCCTGAGGCTCAAAACTCAAGAGTGTTAAGCACTCAAAGAAATGGTAAAATTTGGCCTGAAAGGATGCAAAATTGACTAACATGGGAGCGGTGCTTGATGGGTAATGCGAATTGGCTTGATGATACTGAGTACTGAGACTCGGCATGAGATGATAGATCTGCTACTGGAGGGTTATTTTGGCCTTGTAGAGATGAATTTCAAGACAAGTGAGAGATTATGAACATCACAATAATAGAAGATCAGCTTCAACAACCCGTCACTAAACAGGGTGCTAGATAATTGTCACATTGCCCAAAAAACTCTGACACCCACTGATAACAGACCCAAGCTAACTTAAAATCTACTCCTCTACACCAAGAAGACCACCACCGCCACCCCCTCTCGTTGTAAACTGGTATCAATTCCCTCTTCTGATCTGCTCCTCCAGCCCCCAGCCACTGCCTGCCACTAAGAATTCACATATCCCATCACCAATGCAAGTGATGAAACATCAAGGCGATACAAGTTGCAACGATGACAA
Source organism: Populus euphratica (assembly GCF_000495115.2). Classification (NCBI taxonomy): domain Eukaryota; kingdom Viridiplantae; phylum Streptophyta; class Magnoliopsida; order Malpighiales; family Salicaceae; genus Populus; species Populus euphratica. Next base: position 6,596,746 of record NW_011499845.1, on the reverse strand, counting down.
AACTAACAAGAATTTCAAAGCCAAAGATGACAACGCGAGAGAGCACATATGAAGAAAAGGTTGCCTCTGAACAATATTTCCAACATTGAGAAAGAACGGAGTCGCTGTGCGTGTACATTTGACGAGTAAGAGTAGAAAAGGTAAAAATCTTTGGATCCCATCATCATTTTCCTGGCTGACCATTATTTTTGTATGGTGATGGTTGTCTGGGATAGGGATCAGAAGAGACTAATATAGCTATTGGTCAGAACAAGCAACATCTTGCATTAAGTTCACAATCAGAGTTTTGAAATGGCAATTGCATGACTAAAATTGAAAACCCACGCGTGTCCTCTTCTCCTACCCTAATATACTACAGATTCATCCGCATTAATCAGAAGAAAGAAGCAGATAATAAAAATGCTTAATACAGATCTCACAATTTCATCAATTTACACTTTCACAAAACAAAATCCATATTCTGATCAAAATTGGAACGAATTCGACACGCAGGAAAAAACTCCCAAAATGATTAAGGAAAAGCTGCATATTAATAAGTCTTGACATCCAAATCAAACAGTCACTACCTACACGAGAAAAATAACTGAATTGAAAACGCCAATTAAAGTCTCATTTGACAGCAGGAATCCATGAAAATAGAAAACAAAATCCATTTATATCCATCACCATCATCATCACTTACTCCTTGCTCTTGAGCCTCTCGACGCGTTGATTCAACTGCTCGATCTTCACAACAAGATGAGTGACCGAGTAAAGAAGCCAGTAGAAAATTAGAGCAGCACCGATCAACAACGCATTCCTCTGGCTTTTCATGATAGATTTCTGGTGACGGAGGTGCTCGGTTGGAGAGCAGGACTCGCCCTCGCAGGTCGGCATCGTCTCATACTTCCAGTATATATCCATCAGCAGAAACAGGCAGAAGGGAACCACCGACATAAACGGCTTCAGCAGATTGCGCGTCACCGCGAGCAGTCCCTTGCGCAGTCCGTCAAGGCCTGGGATGGTCAAGAGAAGGACCATGATTGCCTCTGCGCCTGCGGCATAGCCTAGTACTACCCACTCAAGTGCCATTGCTGCTTGGAAACCCTAATTGATCTGAATCCGATTGGGAAATTTGGGGGTTATGGTTTTGTACTTTCCTTCGGGGGTAAGGAGAAATAGAACGTGGCGTGGTCAGAGAAATAAGGCTGTACTTTTTCTTTTTCATTAAATAGAGGGGCAAATGCTACGGTGCACCTAGGAAATAAATAAAGTAAAATTCTTATGCCTTAGACCAAAGTGAAGAAAACTTGTGAACCAGCCACAATAAAAATAATTTGAAGATTTCGAATAACTCATTCAAATAGATTTTAAAACACAACAAAAATTCTTCTCTCTCCTTTCTTTGATAATTTTCGCTAATCCTTCTTATTCTTGTTTGATAATTGAAATGTATTTATTCTCATATTTTATTTTTATTGTTCTAAAAATCATCAATTCCATTATGTATTTTTTGAGCTTTGTTAAAGGAGCAATTCAGTTCTTTTAAGTCCAGTTTTATGTTTACAACTACATTTTAGATTATACTATTCCCTTTATTATTAGGTGAATAAAAGTTTGATAAGACCAATCATATAAATTTTAATATTAATGTCATATAAGATATAATATATAAAATTCTTCTAAAAATACTATATTTTTATCCATATTAATATATATAAAAAAGATATATTTAAACTATTAAGACAATATTATGTTTTACTCACCACCCTTTATGAAAAAATTTAAAAATTATAAATAAATCATGAATTTTTCAATCGATTTAAAATCTCTATTATCTATTACATATTTATTTCTAAAATATATTCATGTAGTATTATTGTATTTTATTAAAATAATATTTATTTTAGTATTGAATAAACTCTAAATTTACAAAAAAAAAAATCTTTTATAAGTAAGTATGTCATCTTCAGCTACCTTAATAAAAAATAATTGACTAAATTATTAAAATTAAAAATTTAATTAATTATAAAAATTATAAATCTTATTCCCGAGCAACTTAAAATTTTTAAAGTATCTCCACTTTCATTTTCCTTGTTTATTTTTTTGTACTTGATAACCATTTCAAAAAACTCTGAAAGGAGTAAACAAGAAGTCAATGTTTTTTTTTTTTCCTTGCAAACTTGTATAAAAGAATCAATTACAAAATCATTTGTAACGAATCAAAAATCCTCGTAGCAACCCGAAGGCCTTTATATTGTGTACCTGTGAATCTCGTAACTGATTTTCTCAACCATTTTCAAAAATCAGATGCCGTTCTAGAATATTCAGTGAATGCGATTATCAAATCCGTTGCGAGAAGCAATTAGTTAAATTTTTTACACTTTATGTTGTGGCCAAGAGAGGAAGCGATTTATTTTTTATTCAGGTTTGATTTTTTATATATATTTGTTATTCTTGTGATATTTTATTTTTTTACTAGGTTTACATGTTGTTTAGTGAATTCAAGAATTAATTATAATATATATAAATTAACCGGATATCCTGAATTATAAAAAAATTAATTTCTTTAATTTCTTTTAATTTCATAAGGAGTGCGGTTGTAACACATTCTGAGTATGTTTCATTGCAAAATGTCCTAAAGATCATTTTATATTATTTTACATGTACTGGAATTTTAAATTTTAAATTATGAATCTAGTCGGTATATTTTTAAATGCAGTGGACGGGGAAAAATATCAAGCTCTGCATCCACTGGACCGTTTTACCCAAGTATTTAAATTTAATATATTTCGTTAAAAAAATACCAATACGTACATGACCGTTAAGAAACTGGTCAAAAATACTCTGGAAAATTGACTTTGGAATCTAATTCCATAGACAAACACATATGATAGAGATCGAAGCTTTTAAAATTCCCCCACAGTCTCACTCCTCGGCCAGATAATCTTCACTGGAATTTAGAAGCGTAGAATTCGAAATACATTCTGTAAATCTTCAAATTAACAACTGAAAGCCCATTGATTAGCACCTTTTCAGCTCTACAAATAATTTTAAATTTATTAATATTAAAAATAAAAAAAATATTATTTTAATTCTTTAATTATTCGCAGATAAATACGAAAACAGGGAGCACGAAGGGATGACGGGCCGCTGACAAGATTTTGATAGATCCCCCCCCCAATTTTCAGGCGCTATGCTCCCACTATTTTCATGGAGCATCGGAGCACGCCCCCTGTTTCGTATGGTTACCAAGCATATAAATATGCAGAAGCTTCCACTATCTTCGTAATAAAAAATTCCTTCGATTGTTCTACAGCCTAGCTGAGATAAGGTAAATAATTAGATTTCCCCTGCACAGCAGTTCTGTGATTCGGAGCATCCAAATACGCCTTGCATCCTTGAGGACTCGTGTGTTAATTAATTCTCTTTATTATTATTTCTTAGAGAGGAGATATTAATGTTCTTTATTGGGTTTAATCCATGTTATAGGCGTCCCCGTATGAAATCTAAACTATTTCAATTTGATTCATGGCACGAAGTTTGAAATGAAATACATAATATAAACTGAAACTATTTCTATAAAAAACCAAATAAAAAATGTTCTATCTAACTTTGAGAGTAATAAGATTTACGAACAGTATATCTAATATCTTTTTATTATTTTATTATTTTAAATTAAATTTTTTATTATTTTTAGATCGTTTTTATGTATTAATATTAAAAATAATTTTTTAAATAAAAATATTATTTTAATATATATTTTATAAATATACTTTTAAAAAATATTATTAACAAGGCAATTATTATTTGATGCGCATCAAGGACAATAAAATAGAGAAGAAGATGGGAAAACCTAATTTAATTTGAAAGTTCTTTCTAAATAAGAAAGCATTTTGAGTTGATTTCTCATCACGTCATTGGAAGCTTGGACAGTTTTTTTTTTTTTTTTTTGGGCCATCAACGGAATTGTCGTTGCAGCCTCCTAGGAAATCAAATCAAGGTCCGGACCTTGATGGATGCTGATGGAGTCAACCATCAGGAGCCCCCCTCGCTAGACTACGCCCATAATTATTAACCGTTTTAAAAATACTGGAAAGGGAAAGAACAAAGCCCTGACCAGAGCTGCTCATAATCCCAATTTAAAAGATGCGACTTGTTTATTAGCAGAGCAACCGGTCATTTTCTTCTTGAGCTACCTGATGCTACGCGATGGTCCAAAACACCTTCACAAAAATTGGAATGGAAAAAAAAAATAAAAAGGAAGAAATTTAAAATAAAAAAATACAAATGAAATGAAAAGCTGCGTCGGCGAAGAAAGAAAGCCCCTCTCTTACGCAAATTCTCCTCAAAGCAACAATCAGTCCCTCGCTCTCTCCCTCACTCACTCACTCTCTCTCTCTTCTCTCTCTCACTCACACAAAAACATCGCCACAATTGCCAACAATCAATTCTCCATATACTCATAGCCCTTACTACCTATCAAAGCAAACTATCAAAGCAAACCCAGAGACATGTCTAGGACATTAACGATGGCACCTCTTATCTCCCTTCTAATAATCGCACTTCTTACAACCCCAGCAATTTCCTCCGTGGACACTTTTGTCTACGGTGGCTGTTCACAACTAAAATACACACCGGGTTCTCCTTACGAGTCCAACGTCAACTCGCTACTTACCTCCCTTGTTAACTCGGCCACGTTCACCATCTACAACAACTTCACCATCAAGTCCCCAACATCACAGGACACCCTTTACGGTCTCTTCCAGTGCCGGGGAGACCTCTCCAATGGTGACTGTGCCAGCTGTGTAGCTCGTGCAGTGAGTCAACTCGGCACTCTTTGCCTTGACTCGACCGGTGGCGCCTTGCAGCTTGATGGGTGTTTCGTAAAATACGATAACACGACGTTTCTTGGTGTGGAAGACAAGACGGAGGTGTTGAAGAAATGTGGGCCGTTGATCGCGTATGATTCTGATGAGCTGAACAGGCGTGATGCGGTGATGGATTACCTGGGGACTAGTGATGGGTCCTACAAGCCTTTCAGAATTGGTGGTTCCGGGGATATTTCTGCTGTGGCGCAGTGCGTACAAGATTTGAGTACGAGCGAGTGTCAGGATTGTTTGTCTGAGGTGGTCGGACGGCTGAAAACTTACTGTGGGGCCGCTGCCTCGGGGGACTTGTACTTGGCCAAGTGTTATGTTCGGTTCTCCAAAGCTGGGGCCCACTCCCACGGCGGAAATGGTAAGCTGTTGCGCCACCGGCCGGCTGGGTGGTGGTTTAAGGTTTTTTGTTTCTGGCTAAATGTTTCTTGGTTTAAATTAATGAGTAATTAGTGAAAATCCCCATCTTGAATGATCTTGAATTTTACCTAATTTCTACACCATGGCAAACCTAACCTGTGAGACCGGTGCTGTAGTTTTGCATGGTTATTTGGGTAAATTTCAAATTGCTCAGGGTGTTTTTTTCCCTTTTTTTATTTATTTTGTTATGGTTTCCCCCTTGTGTGTGTGTGTGTGTTTGAGAGTGGGAGGTTTGATATGTTCGTCACTTGTCTGGTTAATGATGTTTCGTGTACTAATTTATATGATGATGAGACTGCCTTCCTGGTATGACCGGATTTCTTGACGCATATTGAAGGTGAATGTGGAAGTGTCTATGAAGATTCTGGAGCAAAGTTTATTGAATTTTAGCACTTCTTTATTCCTAGTGGATAATTTCAAATTTTTTGATGGATACTTAATGCTTCAATGCTTTTTCACTGAATGATTTAGTGTTGGTTTTGATCATGAGTTTGACATCAATCCCGTATTTATATTTATATATTGTTATAGATTTGATGGATTTGGAGGTCAAAACCCAAAAGGGAGAATCTCGTAATCGTGCTGTATGTTTGAATTGTTAAAGTTGTTGCACACATGTTCATAAAGAAAAAGCCCTCTAAAGTTCTCAATTACCACACCATGATATAATCAAGGCCCCACTTCTAAATTATTGCCTAACTGGTATTCAAGAAAGAATCCAATGCAAATGAAGTTATTGTGGCCTTAGTTCAGAGTCTTTCTTCCCAGGTGTCTGAACTTTTATAAAGGGGGAGCAAAGCATATTATTACTCAAACAATGTTGAAATTATCACTGCTACAATTTCCAAAATGAATTGGACATGCTGTTCTTGAAAATAATAGCATAATGAATCTTGTTTGACAACTAAGTTGAAGTAATCAATAAACCCTCTCCGCTAATTATGCAGAATGTAGCAAAAAATCATTCACATATAATTAGGTTCTCTTTATTGAGATGATCATTTAGCAACTTATAATTTGTAATTGATGGCAATACACAGCGATTACCTAGGATTGCTAACTATCCTGTCATTGTGCAAGGATAGTGAGATGGTATCTAATTGTTTGATTTTTACCTTCTGCAGTAGATCACGACGAAAATGATGAGGTCGAGAAGACACTTGCAATTTTAGTAGGACTTATTGCTGGGGTTGCATTGCTCATTGTATTCCTTGCTTTCTTAAGAAAAGCTTGTGGAAAAGGAAAAGGTAACTACTTGTTTATCTTTCTTTGCATCTTTATAGTTCTCTTTACTGTGTTCCTTGAACGTTGTCAAAACTTTTCAAATTTTTTAGGTTTAGAAATTGCCAATACTCGTATTATATACGTGCCCTCTTTCAATACGCAGGTGGTAAATAATTGAATCCAAGAAAATATGATGATTCAGGAAATGGCATTTCTCCCTTTGTCCCTCTGGTAACTTGCTTTGCATTATGTGTGGCCCAATTGCTTCCCTTTTGTTTTTGTGGTCTTGATTTCTCTCTTCCCTCTTTTTAAAGTTTCTTTCAAATTTATCCTAAAGAAGGCTTGGAAGGGTAGATAGGAAGATGTCCTTGGAAACAGGTACCTTGAAACAAGTGAAAAGAAAGGTTGCAATAAGGTGAAAAAGCCCAAGGATTCCAAACTCTCCTTACACCCACTTTAGTCTTACAACGTTACTTTAATGTTAGTTCTGCCTCTAATTGTTTTGTATAAATTGAGACCCTTTTGTGAAAGTGCTCTTTGAAATGCTGTAGTCAGTGCCTTTGTTGGGTGATATATTAGAGCTTTATAGTTTGTTTTCATCCAGAAGTTGTATTCACAAGACTTGTTAAATTTTGTGTCAATTCAATGTTCACTTTCCTTTATCTGGAACAAATCCTACTTGTTTTGCTGTTAAAATCCTCTTTATTTCTTGTCATGTGTACTAAGCAACTGTTTCCTTCTTTTCTTTTCTTTTATCACAAGCAAACTGATTGGGGTACAACAGAATATGTGGGACTAATACCAAGATGGAGTTTAACAGACGATCACTATACTTGAATATTTGTACTTTCAGATAAACTAATGCCTTTTTTTTTTCTTGTTTGTCTATGGAATGGTTGATTTTGGTATTTGGAACTGTTTTTTTGAATGCCATCAAGCATGGCTTTCCCCCAGCAACCCCCCCCCCCCCCCCGCGGAGGCGGGTGG
>NW_011499845.1:6575652-6589187 GCF_000495115.2 Populus euphratica | reverse complement strand
TCCCCCCCCCCCCCCCCCCCCCCCCCCCCCCCCTGGGGCAATTGAAATTGCAGTTAAGTTAGGGGGTTTGATGGAAGTGCCTCATGATGCAAGGCAACTTAAGCTTGTCTTGATCCGAAGAATACTGTTCATGAAATTTTAGCACTTTCTTATGATATCATCATCATAATGATTAGGACAATATTCTTAGAATTTCCCTTTAACTTATCAAACTAATTGAGGCCTAATCAGTGAATTAAATGGGACCATTGGTTTGTTAAAGAATCAATAATGAGGATCATGCATGATACTAGTGGGTGATGAGATTCATGAATAGGGTAGAGTCTTGTCTCTCTCTCTCTCTCTCTCTCCTCCATTATCCCTGGCTTTTAAATTTGGAGTTTTTGTAAGGCGGCGCTGTGCTCAATCTAGTCCCTGACACCATTATACAAATTAAGATTCTCTCTCTCTCACTCTCCAAACCCCTGTATGACTGAGTGGATTATACCATATATGATGAATCGCAATCCCTGTCACTAGTTAGTTTTTTTTGAAACCCTTGTTTCCTGAACTTTTTTTCCTTCTCCTCTTACGAGAAAAACACGGAAATGAAGCCTGGATGCCTCGATGACCTTTAATAAATTTATTTATTTTTTTTTGGTGGGGGGCGGCGCGGTGCTTGTGAATTTCCTTGCATTAGGATTCATTTTCAGCTATCCTAAAAAGGGATTCCCATTTTCAGCCTCAGCTCAACACGCAAATATGTCATTCTTGTGACAGCTTGTGTTCTTTCATTTGCTGATAAGTTTTCTGTCCTTCACATAATGCAATTTTCATTTTTTTTAAATTTTTTTTAAGGAAAGAAAGAAAAGAACAAAATCTCATCATAGTTTACTTAGCGCCACTCCGTGAAGGTCCCAGCATTTGGCCCCCCGAAGCTTTCTTTATCAAACAAAGATGAGAATTTGTTCTCTTTAGAAGCCACTTGTTCTGGAATGGAAATGGTGTTATTAAATCCTTCGTAATTTCTCCAGTTAGAAGGAGGATCTTGTTTTCTTGGGAAGCTCATCGTGTTTTGTTACCTGAAATGATCTGCTTGCTGTTTATCAAATTCAAAATGCTAGGGCACGGTACGCTCCGAATCTCCAAATTAAGGTTTTTCTAAACTAGGATGGTAATCAAATGTTCCACACCATACCCAAAATCTGCAAGCCATCCACGGCTAATTACCGTAACCAATTTTTCAGACTATTATGGTCAACATGCGCAGCCTATAAATATACTTTGGGTTTATGCAGGGACACACTAATAATTGCTTCATGTGCAGAGGAGTGACAACGACAAAGAAGCTGCTGGGAACCCTATTGTTCGCTTTCATTAGGTGATTGGTTTGTATTATCTGTTCCGACAACATTCTTTAAAATCGAATAATTTTAATATTATAAAAATAGATACTACAAGTTTAGTGGCGGATGGTCATTTTTAAAACTGATCAATCAGACCTAACCTGTATGTTATATACTCATTTTGTTTTTAAATGTAATGATCCGTGAATTGATTATTTATTTTTAAATGTAATGAGTTTTTTATTAGATTTTTTTAACATAATAAAAAAAGCTTATCTATTTGTTAAAAAAGAAAATACTAACAGGAATTTAATGATTGCATAATGTATGAAAACTAGGCTTGATATTGGGGTGCTCTAAATATGTATGTCTCTAGATATTGATCTAAAAAAAATAACAATATAAATCTAACTCATTAATATTTATAATATTTACACAAATTTTACATCAATTAAATTTATCTAACCAGAGTATTTGAAAGTATGATTGTGGTTGGAGTTGTGATTCCTTATCAAAATATTTTTTATTTAAAAATATATTAAAATAATATTTTTTAAATTTTTAAAAATTATTTTTAATATTAGTACATCAAAATAATCTGAAAACATTAAAAAATATTAATTCAAAAAAATATATAAAATTTAATTTTTTCATAAATATTTTTCAAATACAAAAACAAATAGTACCTAGTCTAAACAAATTAAATGGATGGAGTTTATGACTTGTAAAATATTTAACGTTGAATCATATATAAAGATGAAATCAAACCTGTATCTAATATATATTATATATATTATAAATATGTTTAGAAATGTGATTGTTGTTTTTTAAAATGTTTTTTTGTTTATAAATACATTAAAAAAAAATTTAATTTTAATTTTTTTAAAATTATTATATTAAAATAATCTGAAAATACTAAAATTTATTAATTTAGAGTAAAAAAAATTTTAAAATTTTAAATTTTTTTAAAATACCTCTAAAATACAAAAACAAATATAAATATCCATCCACGAACTCCCTGGCTTTCGCGAGTCTTTATTTAACGAGGTTTAATCATGAAACAAAGAAAGGACAGGTTGGTGGTGGAGAGCAGTCAGTGCATGTCAAATTCGCAACAAGTGGCAGGGATAAAAAGGAACTGGGAAGCTTCCAAGTGACAGCTCTGAAGAGCGGCAAGTGCTGCGAGGAAAAGTCTTGGCAAGAATGTGGTTGAACGAGCAAAAACAACGAATGGATTGGGAGTTTGCAAGGGATCAGAGAGGGGCTGATAGTGTTTTTTATATTGTCTGTAGTTATAAACTCAATGGAATCCATGATGAATGATGCAGCTTCACTAATCGCAGAGAAGATAGTCTTGAAAACAAAGGGCAGTTGTATAGATAGATGCTTTGAAGCAGCTCGTCCTTTTCTTTTTAACAAAAACACGTTATAACTACGTTTATTTATGATGGCCACAGAAATATACCTGTTGAAGTTATTTGTTCTGGAAAAAAACAAAAAAAAAAAAAAAACACATTTCTCCCATTGAAGTTATTTGTTCTGGTAAAAAAACACAGAAAAGAAACATATTTAACGAATCATCATCAATCCGTTAAAGTAAAGCAAAATCCTTCGGATCCGGGGCCCATGCAGGTACAATTCGAACCTGGATGTCTGGTTCCTTGCAATCCCAGGTATCTTAATATCTGTAACACTCCGTTAATTTTTTATTTAAAAATATATTAAAATAATTAATTTTTTTATTTTTTATAATAACACATAAAAATAATTTTAAAATACAAAAAAATTATTTAAAAAACACGACATAAAAACAAATATGACATAAAGCAAAGTTCAAAATATTAATTGAGGTTAGCTCAAATATTTAAAATCTGTTTATCGTTATTTTTAAATTATATTTTTATTTAGATTGTGATTTAAAAGATATCTTTTATAAATAATTTATCATTTAAATCTAAAATATGTTCGGTGAATACAAATCAAATCAATTATTATATAAGATTTATACAATATAAGTTAGAATTTACAAGTTAAAAGTTAAAAATAACCCACCCACGAGGAGAAACAAGATGCAATGAAAAAAAGTCCTTGGAATCTTCATGGTCTACTAAGTTGCTTGTTCATCAAATTTACCACGTAAACAAGATTTATCCCAAAAGGATGCTACCCTGAAGAGGATGATTTAAGCGCTTTAATTACAGCAAACAATTAAGCCTCCATTGAATATTTAACGTATATATATGATTCAGGTGAATGCCATGAGATTGGAGGTCTATAACACTCGATATTTGACCATTGAATCAAACCATCAACCAAATTAATAAATCAAAGTCATGATAATGAAACTCAAAAAAAAAAAAAGTCTTGATCCAGACTAAGGTGGTCAACAGAATGCTCTAGAACTAAATATAAAAGACACCTGGCATTTTGTGCTTCAAGAATATCCTCTAACCAAGATACCTATGGAATCCCTTTCCTATCTTCTTTGAACTAGAACTTTTCCACCTGATCAGGTTTCTTTATTAAACCAGGCCAAGGCGAAGTGTCCAATTTTACCACTATGAAAAAAAAGGTGACCTCGTATTTATTCTTAACCAATTAATTGTTTTGTCGATTTAATACAGAAGTTGTCAATTAGATCCTTTGACTTCCAAATTTTCCCTAAATTTTTCTCATCTGGGTCCCAATATTTACACAACAATGTAGGCAAAATATTTGTTAAGGGAAGGATTAAAATGAGGATTCATAGATATAGTGGGGATCTGATGGGTAAAAAGCACAGGTTGGTATCTTAATTGATGAATGCCTTAGGGGCAAGGAGGTAAGGTGGTTGAAACTATATTTTTCTAGATTTTAAATTTTTTATTTTTTGTTAAAAATAAATATTTTATATTTTTTAATCACTTTGATATATTAATTTTTAAAAAATAAAAAAATTATTTTAATAAATTTTTTAAATAAAAAGTATTTAAAACTGTAACTATTACCATTCAAACCATGCCCTTACTGATCGGGGACTCATTAGAGGTTATAAAAAAAAAAAAACGTGAAGCAACCAGGTGTAGGTTGCAAGGAATAGCATAAATCATGCAATTCTTTGAAATTTTTCATAGACAAGATATTCTTATCTATGAAAAAGACGAGATGTGCTCTCGAGCTATCATCAAAATATTCTTTCCTGTGTTTATTTTTATATTTTAAAAATATTTTTAAAAAATTAAAATATTTTATTTTTTTATTTGTTTTAAATTAATATTTTTTGGTATTTTTAAATTATTTTGATATACATATATTAAAAATAAATTTTAAAAAATAAAAAATATTATTTAAATAAATTTTTAAATAAAAAATATTTTAAAAAATAACTCCACCTATTTTTAATGCTACTAATTATAATACTGTAGATAGTGTATAAAAGGTGATCAACAGAATCCTCTGGAACTAAATATAAAAGACACCTGGCATTTTGTGCTTCAAGAATATCCTCTAACCAAGATACCTATGGAATCCCTTTCCTATCTTCTTTGAACTAGAACTTTTCCACCTGATCAGGTTTCTTTATTAAACCAGGCCAAGGCGAAGTGTCCAATTTTACCACTATGAAAAAAAAGGTGACCTCGTATTTATTCTTAACCAATTAATTGTTTTGTCGATTTAATACAGAAGTTGTCAATTAGATCCTTTGACTTCCAAATTTTCCCTAAATTTTTCTCATCTGGGTCCCAATATTTACACAACAATGTAGGCAAAATATTTGTTAAGGGAAGGATTAAAATGAGGATTCATAGATATAGTGGGGATCTGATGGGTAAAAAGCACAGGTTGGTATCTTAATTGATGAATGCCTTAGGGGCAAGGAGGTAAGGTGGTTGAAACTATATTTTTTTAGATTTTAGATTTTTATTTTTTGTTAAAAAAATATTATATATTTTTTAATTATTTTGATATACCAGTTTTAAAAATAATTTTTAATATATTTGTTTAATAAAAAAATATTTAAAACTGTAATTATTAGCATTCAAAACATGCCCTCGCTGATTGGGGACTCGTTTGAGGTTATTAAAAAAAAAAACGTGAAGCAACCAGGTGTCCGTGATGCTTGTACACGTGTCACGTCATACATCCTCCTGTCATATCATATTCCTAGGAGCACCGTAGCATGCCACGGGACCTGCCAGGAGAAAACGACAGGGTAGCCCTTCGCGCTGTCACTTTCATGTAGATAAATTATATTGATTGGTTAGTTTTCATTTTCACAATGAAGCGGCTGCAGAGTAACTTTTGAGGATATACTGTGCAATTAAAATGTAAAATAAAAGAGGGTGAATTAATATGGAAGCAAATTTTTTTTTAGTGAAATAGTATATTTTTGAATGTTGTGATTTTGAATTGTGATATTAAATAAATTTTAGTAATTTTTCAACAACATATTTCTACAGCATTTATATCCAATAAAACTATGTTTTTTTATTAGATTTATTATTTAGTTTGTTATACAGGTATTTAATTTAGTTAATTTAATAAATTTTTATTTTAACAAAGTTTCTATAGAGTTTCTTCTATATATAAACTATACTTAAAATTTTATATTATTTAAAAAACTCTATAAACAATCACGATAATCAAAGTTAATAAATTTTTATATTTTATAATTATAGCTATCTCCATCAATACAGATAAAAATATATATATTTAAAATGAATCTTAAATACTTAAATAATACAACATTCTAGTAGTTAAAATAGTAAAATATATCATCATAACTTATATATCTATCTACATATATCTATTTATGTCTACGTCATTTGCAAAATAATTCAAACTTGCAATAGCACGATTAGATCTAGTTTTTGCCCTTATCTGATTGACTTTATCCTTTGTCATAGTATTATAAATAGTTAACTTCTCTTCAAAAGTGTTAAGTTCACCGCAACAAACAATGAACTATCATAATATATGGGTATATCATTTATTTTCTTTGTCGATATTATAAAGCACGAGTGCGGCACCTCGACTCTCATGCAGCAATAATGAAACATTAATATTAAATTAATATATCAACAAATAAAACCCAACATTAAACACATATTAATTATAAAAATATGTAATTATATAATATCTTGGATTTACTGTTCACATGAATATCATATGTATCTAGGTCAAGGAACCTAGATCTATGTTTCTTGATCTAGATAAGCATTTAAAAATAATAGTATTTAGTAAGTATCGCGCTTCTACAACAAGACAAGATGAAAGCTCGTCGTTTCATTAAAATAAATAAATAATACTTTTTTAGCAAAACTTTTAATTTATTGTGATAATTTAAAAAAATCAATTTTGTTTAATATAAAATAATGTAACTATAGTTTTCGGTCACCAATTACTATGAGTATCAGGGTAGAATTAATTCCTCTGTCTAGGCAGCCGGGCCTCATGTGGATTGCCATTGTCATCTATACAAGGCACAAGGCATACCCTCCTTTTATTGCTTACAGCTGTAATAAAATCAGAGCTTTTAGAATACCATGGCAGGCGGGAAGCTGAGCCCTTTTATTTTATTTTATTTTAATTTATTTTTGTGTTTGACATCCATTCTATTACAAGGTCTGAAACCAAGTCATGAAAGATGACCTTACCAATCAAAGCTTTTTCACTGTGTTGCTTACCTAATTTTGTTGACTCCATAACTGAAGACTGTTAGTTGGGTCAAGAAACACGAGGGGTCTCAAAAAACCTGCTCCCTTAAAAATGGAGTCAAAACTTCGAGGAGGAGGTGATTTGGTACGTGAGCTGAAAATATGTTTTTTTTTTAATATATATATATATATTTTATATTATTTTAATATGTTGATGTTAAAAATAATTTTTTTTAAAAATATTATTTTAGTATATTTTTAAATAAAAAATATTTTAAATCACAATATCTCTAAACACCCCTAAATATATTTTACTTCTCTAATATTTGATGGTCTTGCAATGCTATATATGCAGTGAAATTATGCTGGGAATTGCACTCGTACAACGTTTTATACATTGCTTGCACTGCCAAGGAAATTATAATACTTTTGGAGGATTTGTGGTTGATAAGTGAGTTTAATTTGTTTTTAATTTTGTATTTATAAGTTTGAATCCTAGACATCAATATTAAAGAGAAATAATGGGGGATACCCTGGAGAAGATAAAGATGCCGGTTCAATTTCGGCATTGTATTGTTGGGGTAAGCGAAATAAATTATATTTTTTAATAAATTATATTTTTTAAAAAATTTAATTTTTTTTATTAAAATTTAATATATTTTATATATTATAGATCGTTTTAATATATTAATATCAAAAATTATTTTTAAAAAATAAAAAATATTATTAACATATATTTTAACACGAAAAATTATTTAAAAAACAACCACAACCTCACCGGAAACAATTACATATATTTGTTTATATATTTTATGTGATTTTTTTAAAAGTATTTTTTAATTAAAAATATATTAAAATAATATTTTTTTATTTTTTAATATTAATATACCAAAATCATTAAAAAAACATGAATTTAATTTATTTTTAAAATGAAAAACAATTTAAAAAGAAAAAACAGTGACAACCTAGAACTGTTATTGCCACTCCATTCAAAAAAATAATAATAATTACGTCATAGGCTCAATTGTCGTCAGGTTAAAAGAGCTACGGATGCATGTTTATCACTTCCAGCAAAACCCAGTTACTGAAATTTGTTGTGTTTGAAATTTGTTTTGAAGAACCAGTTCACCTCCCTGGTCACCGCTTCCCAATTTACCTTTTCCGATTATCTAAACACCTAATCCCCCCTTTTCTTTTCCCGCCGATAACCCTCCCCGTGACCAAATCTGAAATAAAAAATGATTCCATCAAGTTTCCAAGACGAACTCCGTTAGAAAAGTGAAATTAAATCCTAATACACAGAGCAGTCATCACCCTCATCACAAGGAGCAATCTCATGAAACAGTGAATATTTTATATGATATGTTATATCGATACCTGTCATGTTGCTATGATTTATGGATCCTAGAAATATTTAAATAAATAATTTCATATATTCGCCACTGATCTATTTTATATTACACACCCTGTAATACTGATGTTGTTCCATGCAGACCAGCAAGAATGGGTACCCGACACCCCCTTGCTGGTTCTTTTTATCGGTTTCTGATTAAAATAAGAAAAATGCTTTATAATCATATTTGTTTATGATTTTAAATATATAAACAATAGAAGGGTCATCGGCATCTGGGAGGAACTGTTTCTCTTGAATTCGACAAGAATCGTTCTGCTAAGCAGCACTAAGCACAAAGAAATGCTGTGGCAGTGGAGTTCTTGAGCATATGTCCTCGCAAATGATTGTAGAGCGAGCACACCGACCGATCGAGTGTATATTTTTTCATTAATGAGCATTTCATTGGAAAACGATGCTGTAAATTAATCATACAGGCTACGATTATCTGTTGAGCTGGTTAATCAATCATGATTAGCACTGCATTTTTATTCACGTCCATCCGTGGTTACTAAAATGCAACACGTGTTTATACCGTCCACATTAAATATATATTTCATACATTTAATATGTAGTTTTGCACTTAAATATATTAATTTGATTGAATTATTTCCTGTGGCCCAAGATTTTCATGTTACCTTCATTTTTCTCTTTCAATCATTAATGATCATGTAATTTCGAAGGCGAATCAAATTGACTGATCTCTACATATTCTCAAGCTGAAGGACTTCTCTTGATATGGTTGACCGAGACCGCTGCACCTTTACCACGAAGTTTAAAATCTTTTATTATATACTTCCAATACACTCAAAATTGAGAGAAGACTTTGAAATTGATAAATATTACACCGATATTCTAGATATTTAATCGATGTTAGAAACTATCATCGGAAATAGGGCTAAAATTATATTTTTTAAAAAGTATATAAATTTTTTAATATTTTAAAAAAACTTTAACATAAAAAAATTAAAATTTATTTTTTAAAAAGTATATAATTTTTTTAATATTTTAAAAAAACTTTAACATATTATGTTGGTATCAAAAATAATTTTTTAAAATAAAAAATATTTCAATATATTTTTAAATAAAAATTATTTTAAACTACAACATCTACAATACTCTTAAACGGACTTATGTAAACATTAAGTATCTATTCTGAATTGTGGCTGGAGACCAGGAAAATTTGCTGGGTTGTGGTAAAGGAAGAGGAGGGACTAAGAAAAGTCACATTCAATAATTAATGTAACTTTATGTAGGGTTTTTTTTATTCCAGCTTCATAAATGAAGGTCTCTTAGGTTTCTGGCTTAACCTTCCGAGCAGGTCGTTGTCATTTTTCTCTGGAGATAAGGTCTCCTACGAGCGCCTCACAGCTCCATGCTTCTCGAATTAGCCTAGTTTTCGTCTTGCATCGATCATGTAATGTCCGGTCCACCTAGCTGGCCAAACTCGTTGTGGTTTGTGATTTTTGCCGATCACATCAACTTTTATACTACCATATGCGGATAGCTTTCTTGAACAACTATAAGCGAGTTGAATGTTGAATGACAAAATCCAGCAAAATAGGATCTTGCTTAAAAATATTTTCAATTGGAAGGACAATGCATAGTATAATGTCTACCATATATATGTAATTATATAAATATATGTTTGGATTGGAAAGAGAGTATCACGCGGATTCTAGCAATCTTAATTTGAAATAAGATGGCGAGAAGGGGATTCGTATGGCTGACTCGTAGAAATTGATGGAATGAAAAAATTGTCATTTTTTTTTTAAGTTTTCTAATTAAGCTAGCAATTCCGGGATTGCAAAGCGGTTCTTAATTTCATGGCGAGAGAAAATCATTGTCATATTAGTTCATATATATCCAGCTTGAATAAACAGGTTCACGTCCCAAACATGCAAAACTGCTTGCTTGATGGGAAATTAAGGGAGAGAGGGAGACAGACAGCATAAGCTAGCCTGGCCTCTAGCAAGTGTTAACAGCCAGGCATGATGTGAAGTGGCATCAATCTTAATTTGCACGAGGTAAACTGATCTTTGCAAGCCATCCAACTTTACAAAACTCAATCAACTAGTTCAAAACAATCGGAAGGTAACAATATATTTCTGATTACTTCTCTTTTATTTTTTTTAAATTAATATGGATATTAGAACCAGCTTATATATATATCTTGATTAATCTCACCAGTTCCAACATTAACAATAATATAATATAAGTATGTGATAATCTTAAAATTTGTAAAATTTTAATGATTTGTACAAAAATAAATTTAAAACTTGATCAATTTAGCACTGCCTCTCAAAATTATTTTAATTACTTCTTTAACCAACCGAAGGTTTGCTTATAAACTAAGTTAATCATCATGATCAATAACCAGCGGGAATGTAATGCGTACTCAACAGCAACGTGTGAAGTCATGATTTGACTAGTTAACTGACAAGTCAGGGCTTACAAAATGTACACGTACTGATGCAAATGAAAAGGGCCAAAACCAAGACAACAGGAACAAAGATGAAGGGGAAGAAACTGAATGAATCTGACAACGAATTAGCTAACAAGGAACAAGATGTTGCAGCAATGCATGTCAGAGCATGCTGACAAGGAGGGCAGTTAATTATTAATAGATGATGATAATCATGAAGTGGTAATTGTAGTTCATAATAATTGTTATTGTTTTTATCCAATTAGTTATCTTTAGCCGCAAGAATTGTTCAAGTAATTAATAACTGCCAGTCGTATCGAAACCTGTAAAAGGAAGGATTGTAATGGCAGAATGCAAGTGTGTTTTGATTCAATGAAGTTTTATTGGTGTGATTCCCAGTCAAGGAGTGATTCCTTGAGTGGTGTGAGGCTACTTATCTCTTTACTTGGAATAATAACAATCAGAAAACTCGTTGTTCTTCATGTTTTAATTCCGTCCCCAGCAAGTTACAGAACATATACTAACCTGTACCAGAATATACATTTTTATTATTACTAACAAACTAGTAAATATCACTGTAAGTTTTCCATGCTTCATAGGTTCGTGCAGGAGCATATCATATGGAAAATCTATGTTTGACTCTCTAGATCTTGAAGCACATGTAGCTTTGAGCTAACGATCCCAGAAAGAAACTACAGGCAGCTATCCCAGGGGACACCACAATAATTCGACATCACGAGTGTGATGGGCTCAAAGTCTTTTTCTACTTCGGAAAG
Organism: Populus euphratica; assembly: GCF_000495115.2. Classification (NCBI taxonomy): domain Eukaryota; kingdom Viridiplantae; phylum Streptophyta; class Magnoliopsida; order Malpighiales; family Salicaceae; genus Populus; species Populus euphratica. The sequence goes on along the minus strand of NW_011499845.1, from coordinate 6,577,635 downwards.
GCCGAAGGGCTCAGAGCCCAGATAAGTGATACTGCAACTCTTGGAGAAAGGCATTTATTTGATTAGGGCAAGCCACTGAAAGAGATGCTTGATCGAGCTTGGTAATGAAAGATTATTCAAGTAATGGAAAGTGAAGAATCGTATACAAAAATAATCTATAGCTTGCAAGAACTTTCCAAATAATCTTTATGCGCCACGTAAGCTATTTTTAGATCATGATATCCATTTATTTCTCTAATGTCCTTGAACTCGCAAATTAAACCACCCATTGGTGTATATTATAATGGTTTAAAAGTTAAATGTACTAAATCATTAGGTTATATTTTTTTTTAATGAATATAATTCAATTTAAACTATATAAAACCTCTTGAATTGAAGCCTGTTTTGATTGACGCCCTTCTAATTTTTTTTTTCCTAACTTCAATACTCATGGTATTAGGTGTTTTGATCAACATCCCCCCTAACTTCAACACTCATGGTATTAGGTGTTTTGATCAACATTCTTTCATTATAATCCATTCAATTAATTAGCCGTTGAATGTCACCTACAAATCACGTTTTTTTCCTTTACAAAGTACTGAAAAGTCATTAAAATATAGAAAGTTGATTTTTTTATGATAATTCTTATCATATTATAAGTTATGTTTTATTATAATATTTGTGGGATTTATTTTCTTATCCAATTTCTTATAATATTTTGATTTATTATTATATAAAAACATATTATTTGACAGAAAAATGAAAGAAATGTAATGGAAGAAGTTGCAATCAAAATACCGTATATAAACTAACCGTGGTTCAAAGAACGTTTGTATGGATTAGCTAAAACAATTCATTTATCAAAGAATTCTAAAAGATTTTTACTGGTCAGAGCAAACAAAATGCAGATGTTTATTTATAGGATTGGATTTTGGAGTAGGATTCTAGGTTTAATTTTTATCTTACCTTCTTTATTTAAAGAATCATTTCCTAGGTTTGAACTATCAAATGAAGAAGTAGAAAAATATGGCAGAGTAGCTAGGTTTATAGCTAGAAAAATAAAGTCACGTCAAAAAAACATCTTATCTAGAACTATATAATATAAAATAATATAGATTATATTTTAAAATTTATAATAAGACAATAGTAAATCTATGTAAATTTTAAGTTTTAAAAAAATTATTTAAAAAAATATAAAAAATAATATAAATTATACCTCGTAAACTTTAATAATAATAAATTTTATATTTTATATTTAAAAAGTATTTTTAACCTAAGAATTTTAAATCATATATATATATAATGACAGCTGGCGCCTGTCTGATTATGGCCCAGCACAGGTCGCGCTTTCCATTTTCCGGAGGCAGATCCCCCAAAGTGTCAATCAAAATACCGTATATAAACTATCAGTGGTTCAAAGAATGTTTATATGGATTAGCTAAAACAATTAAATTCATTTATCAAAGAATGCTAAAAGATTTTTGTTGGTCAGAGCAAACAAAATGCAGATGTTTATTTATGGGATTGGATTTTGGAGTAGGATTCTAGGTTTAATTTTTATCTTACCTTCTTTATTTAAGGAATCATTTCCTAGGTTTGAACTATCAAATGAAGAATGTAGAAAAATATGGCAGAGTAGCTGGGTTTATAGCCAATTTGTTAAGGTGATTTTGGGTGTATCAAAGAAACATCTTATTTAGAACTATATAATATAAAATAATATAAATTATATTTTAAAATTTTGAATAAAATGATAATAAATCTATGTAAATTTTCATTTTTAAAAAAATCATTTAAAAAATATAAAAAATAATATAAATTATATCTTATAATCTTATTTATTAGCTTAAACTTTAATAATAATAAATTTTTAAATTTATATTTAAAAATTATTTTTAACCTAAGAATTTTAAATCATATACATGCACACACACATATATATATATATATATAATGACAGCTGGCGCATGTCTGATCATGGCCCAGCACAGGGCGCGATTTCCA
>NW_011499845.1:6573413-6575642 GCF_000495115.2 Populus euphratica | reverse complement strand
GCGCTTTCCATTTTCCGGAGGCAGATCCCCCAATTCATCCTTGGCTGACGTGACTTTATTTGTTTGTTAAATTCCAAATATATCTAGCTGGCCTAGTGATAGCATAAGGGTCACAACAAAAACGAGAGGGAAGAGGAGATAATTCCTCAACTACTGGTCAAAGTCTAATAAATGTCTGAACAAATTATTTGATGTGATTGGTCTGTGATCATATCTTCTCGCTAACTACAATCACATTTAATAAAAAACCACTTACCCCCGTGTCGTCGCACCAATTAAATTTGATTTTGCTAGTGAGAATCTGTCTTAACCATTAAAAATTGCTTTGCCGGGATAAAAACAGATGCCTGCGTGATGGATCGCTAGGCTTTTCTTGCTTTTTGTGTGTTCGAGAAAGTTCCTTCCTTCCTTTCAATGCCTGAATTCTCACCTTTATCTTTAGTTCAAATCAAGACAGGTTCATCTGCATCGATACTGGAGCGTTTTATTTGCTAGGACATGCCTTGAATGGTGTTTTATTTTTAGTGACAAGGGACCGAGAATATCCCTAAAGTTCTCTTGGCATTAAAATTGCGCGAGCATGCTCAGCACAGGATTTAAAAATAGTTGCTTTATACGAGACGCGTGTACCGAGCAGTATGTTTAATTATTATATATAATTCGCACGTGCTCTTATTATAAAGTTTCCTGATGGAAGTATGTCGTCCAGATTCTCAACTGCAATCATGAATTCTAGTTTTGATTCCTCGCGACACGTCGTGGGATGTAGAAAAAATCTTTTAACCTTTATTTTTTTTTCGAGTTTGATATTTTCATATTAGATTTATTTAAGGATGGATTTTATGATTTGTTACGGCGGGTTTGATATGGTGTACTCACAGTATCAAGTGATTAAAAAAAAAAAACTTTGAATGATGAAAAAAATAGCTCTAATTTTATCAAATTACACATCAATTAAATTTATTTATTAATACTATGAAGATGCTACATTAAGTTAATAAAAAAATCATCAAAATTAATTTTAAATCAATTGAATATAAGAAAAAATTAAAAAAAAAAAACTCAATTTGATTCATCGTTGATATTAAACCGTAATTAACCTCAAATATTCTAAGGTTTTTAATAATGATGTCGCGCATAAAGGGGAGAGGAAAGAAACTGTGGGCTTACAATCTCATACCCCACAAAGGCGTTTCTACTGTGAATACTCAACTTTCCGTGCTCTTATAAAATTATTGATATATTTTTCTCACAAGAGCTTGTTCTTCTTTCTGGAGGATAGTGTACTCCACCTACACTGATTCGGAGCACAGGCCAGGAAAAAAAAGGAATAAAAATACGGCAAGATTTTATTAAGTTCAACAGGCTAATTAGCTCATGGTCTAGTTCAATAGAGTAATTATTAGTGCTCCAGCACGTGGTTCTGGCTTCACGCGTTATTGGTGCTTCCCTCCCTCTCTGTACACGGAAGTGTTGTGAATTGGACCTTCACCACCAAGGAGCTTCAATTTTGCATTACACTAACGTCTGTGTGGAGCCAGAACGTTGATGGATCTGTGCACGTTGCTTGAGAGAAGCAGAAAAGTTTATGGATCTGTGCACGTTGCTTGAGAGAAGAGAATTTCTAAATATCATTCTGGGTATCTCAGGCTAGTCTCCCGATCCCATTCGAGAATTAACGCGGGGACAGAGAAAATATACGCATGCCTTGTTCAATCTTTCTCATCATCCCTTCGCCCTCTTTTATACATGTGTACAAGAGATGGTTTCTCTCCATACAAAGTGATGGGATGAAACGTTGATTGATAAAGCTATAAACTCAGCAGTTTTGTCTTTATTGTTTTAGATTAAGGTGATTTTTGTTTTTTAAAAAGTAATTTTTTAAAAATTATTTTTTAGATTTTTAAAATTGATTAACAAATGTGTTCTCCTAAAAAAGTTAGACAGAAAATATTTTCCGAAAGTTATAAAAAATTTAGAAATATTATATTATTTGCTAATTATATCAAATTTGGTTCTCAAACTTTTAATTGTTATATATATTTTATTTTAAATATTTATTTTTCAATTTCATCTCTTAAAATTTAATTTTTATATTAACTTTGTCGTCATTTTCATAATTGTTATTTGCTATTTCTTTATCATTTTTTTATTTAAAATTTTTATCTATCAAATTTGATCCTTATTCTTTTAATTATTACTTATTTTATTTGAAATAATTTATGAAAT
>NW_011499845.1:6525971-6570527 GCF_000495115.2 Populus euphratica | reverse complement strand
AATATTTATGAGTATTTGATATTATGATGCATTATATTTTTTAAAAGTATTTTTTATTATAAAATATATTAAATTATGATTTTTTATTTAGTGAATCAAAATTATTATAAAAACACTTAAAAAACATTAATTTAAAACTTTCTAGATATAAAAAAATTTAAAAAATAAAAATTATCATAATATCATCAATATCAAACGAACACTTAAGTGTTACATAGATAACATATTCCTACAAGACTGATAAATGCTCTAGAAATTGAAAAGCTTCGCCATAAATCAAAACATTCATTGATTTGCAACGTGTTTCTAAAAATAAATAAAAAAATTCACCTGTACGGACATAGAGGCGTGCACAAAGACACGTGAGATTGGTAGCCAGAGAATTACCACGTGACCTGAGAAACGGTAAATCTTTGGTATTATCCGTTAACATTGACACGTAACAATTGGCAGCTACAGAAAGAGACAGTACGTGGGTAATGTTGTGAGCGAAACTCAATAGAGTTGTGACACGTGTTGGATCATTTCCTTCCCGGTGACTACCAAACAGTATAATGTCGCAACTCAATAGAGTTGTGAGCGAAACTCAATATAACGTGGCAGACCGTTACTTGTACGAAAGAACGGCACGGTACAATTTATTTCAATTAAGGCGAGAAATTGGAGGAGGCCAGAAACGTTTCACTCTTGTTTTCCAATCCAAGGGATATACAGTGATTTTTTTATCAAATGAAGTTGTGATCCTATCATACTTATTTTTATGCTACCACTTTTTTTTTTAAAAAAGAAGTACTATGAAATACTACAGCTTCAAAAATTAATAAAATAAAACAGCTTTTACATATCATAATTTAAAAACATGATATGTATAAGTTATTATTATTTAGAATAGAGACTTATAAAAAAATTATAAATTAGGATGCACATAAAAAATGAAAAAAAAAAGATGTTGGAAATACATTGAAAATTGATTACAATACCACTAATATCATAAAAAGATATCAATAAAATAAATCCAATGATATTTAAAAAATTATTAACAATAATTCTAAAAAATTTACTTGTCATTTTATACAAATGAGTTACCCCATCATATTTGGATGATAATTATAACTACTCAAATAATTATTAATAATTTTTTTTGATATCATTAAATTCATTTATTTTAGTTTTGTTTGATGATATCAATAATATTATAGTATAAGATTGAGTGTGTCTCCATGCTTTTTTTTTTCTTCCTCTCTCTTGTCTCCCATCTTCTAATATGAAACTATTTCATAATTTTTTCTAGATTTAACTATTATGAACAAAGATAAGTTATGCATGTTGTGTTTTTTAGTTATGATATACATAAATTGTGCTATTTTATTATTATTTTTAAAAACATATTATTTAAAAAAAAAATCATGCTGATTCTATTTTAAAAAAATCTATTTTTACCTGCTTCGCTTTTGCAGTGGTGCAGGCTTGTAAAATTCTGTATTGATAGGACAATTATTTTATATTCCTTAAATTTGATCGATGTATACATCATCCCCACGGAAATAAATCTCCTTTCCTGGTTGATTGGCTCATCTTGTTGTCCACTTAACTTTGCGCTTCCCTCCTTTATTCTTTTCTTTTCCTTCTCCATCCATTCGCTCCCTTGACTGGACTGAAAGAGGACAATTTCATCTATTGGCATCTACCATGTCCTTGTTAATTCAATTCATCTACTTATTCTACGAGGTATTTTAAAATATCTACATATTTTTCTCTAAATACAACGAATAATTAAAAGGTTTTGTTATTTATCATGTACTTGTATACCTCTTCAAAGCATGCCCTAGAATCTCATGATCATTTAAGTCTGGGTTAAAACCGACTAGATTTGAACTAGTTTACAGCTAGCATTGCATAATCAGATAAGACTGGTTAAATTAAAATTGTTCTTGATTGTCAAAAAAAAAAAAGAAAAGGAAAGAAGGTACAATGCATGTAAAACAATTATTTAGTAAGTAAGGGTCTAACTCAGTGGTGGGAGGGGCTTGTCCTCTGTCTCCACACATGGGTTTAAGCCTTACTGTGCACGTCTGTCACCCCCGCGGTGTCTTACTTGCTCACTGGGCTTGCAGGATGTTCAGTGAGCCGTGGGGATTAGTCGTGATGCGCGTAAGCTGGCCCGGACACCCCACGTAAATAAAAAAAAATAATTATTTAATGTTATTGTTAAATCAGATTTAACGGATTTATTTGACTTTTTTTTATTTAATTTAAATTTAAATTTAAATTATGTTAAGAGTTTATTTGACACGATTTAATCGACCTGATCTGTTAAAAAACAAGCTGCAAAACTGGTAAAAGAAATTTAAAAATAAAATCGATGAAAAAAATCTTGTCCCAACTTCTTAATCAATCTAGATTTTAAATTAAATTATATAAAAATTATTATAATATAGTTTAATTGACTTAATTAGTTTAAAAATATCTTAACTAATATGATTTAGTTAATTTAATATATTTAAATACAATTTAAATAATTGTTTGAAAAAAAAATACGGGATTAGATTTAGGAAAAAAATGCTAAATTAAAAGAAAAGATAAACGAGGAAATGGTAAAAAACAAAGACGGGGCTGAATTGAAAAACGAAAAAGGTAAAAGGAGGAGCTTCACTGTATATGAATGGCAGAAATATATGTGGATTTGAAGGAGGGAATAATTCGAGGGTGGTGATTTACCTGTGAATCTTTGTTTATGAAAGAGACTGCGGTTGTTAGAAGAGATAATAGTTTGCAACAGAGGAGAACTCATAAATTTGCGAGAGGAGATACTTTTACCAGTATGGAATAAGTGGGTTACTTTTTTTATTTATTTTTTACTGGTGTTTTCGATTGGTCGTGATATTTGGTGGGATACTTTTACCACTATGCAATATTTTTTTTATGGGTTATTTTTTTAAAAAATTACAGGTGTTTTTTATTCTCGTCAATATAAATATTTTATTTTATATTCTATAATTGTCAATAAAGTATTGGTGTAATGATTACGGTATTACTATATTTTTATATAAATATAAATCCAATTTCTAAATACGACTAGCCTGGTTTTTTAAAGAAATATAAAAATATCTAGTTAAAAAAAAATTCACAATTAAAACTATTCATTTATTTATTCATCACTCATGAACATACATTTTTATTTAAAACTGTTATTTTCACTGAAGATCACTAAGATAAACAAAGTAACTTATAAAAAATTAATGATAGCACGTGTGCCATTTTAAAACCGGCACTTTCAATAAGGACCATTATAATATAGTAACATATAAAAAATTAATGATGCCACATCACTCCACTTTTTTCACCTTAATGACTGAACAAGAAAGGAATACAAAAATAATTTTATAACAAAAAACTTATCTTAAAAATAAAATCAATAACAGTAATCACTAGCACAATCTATAAACAATAAAGAGCAATTTATTCACTTTATATGTCCTTTATTCCATGAGAATTTGAGAGTCATTCAATCAAATTATTTGATATAACTCGACCAAAAAAATTATAATTTCAGAACTTTTCAAACAAATGAGCGTCTTAGTTTTCTGGTATTCTACTCTTCTTATATTTTTTTTTCTGAATATATATTCAATTTTCTCATAAATAGTCAACGAAAAGTTGATTGTAATTACATGTTAATCAATAGATAAATCATAATATTTTTTTAAGTTAATAAAATTAAATATATATCAAAGCCAGGTAGAAAATATTTATTTGATATCATGACGGTGTTTACAATTATAGTTTAATTTTTTTATATAAAAAATAGTGTTTACAATTATAATTTAATTTTTTTATAAAAAAATATTTTTTTTCATAGCCAAAATTAAAATAAAGTGTTTTTTAATGGAATTCATATAAAAATATTGTATATATTAACTAATCAAATGCATTTAAAATTATAATCAAAGTAAAATAACAATGTATCCTCCTTTTCCTTTTATTTCTAGATTTCTTTTGATCCCCAAAAAAATTTGTCTATATTTCTAATTCAATCTTTTGTTCTTGGTTATCTAGTTATTCTATTACTTTAGGTTTACATGTAATTACATTGATTTTAGTAAGATGTGTTTTAGATATGTGTGGTTTAAATTAATATAAGATAAAAGGAATTTTGATTATAGTTTTTCTTGCGATAATCCGGGACGAGGTGATATCTATGATATTTCAACTGAAAACACATTTTATTTGACAGTTTATTAAGTGTGAAATACTATTGAATGAGTTATTTTTTATTGGTATTTGAAGCACATAATAGTATGTCAATATAACATTTTACAGTTCAATGAAATACATTTAAAATAATAATTAAAGTAAAATATATTTTCAATCATATTTATCCATACTTCCAAATGAAATCTAACTAATTCAAAAAATGCTTTTTACAATGCTTTTTACACCTGCAAATAACAGAAGAGTTTTAAGTGTTTAGCTTAAAGAAATGAAAAAAAAAAAAACCCGAAAATGCCGTGTAATCATTCATAGAAAAAATAAGAAGCTTGAGATGAATTACACATCACTCTTTGATAATTTATCGCGATAAATTTATCATCTGAGCATCTCAAGTCACTTGTATGAGTTGAGACAGCTATTAAAAAAGATGAGCTCATCAACCCACCGAGAGAAACTCTTCACGTGACAAGTACACGTGTTACACTCCCAGTCGAAGAGAGGCGTTACCACCGACAAGTGGGCCAGCTTGCAGCAACTTGCTGGTAATGTGTCCATTAAAGAGTTCCGCACGTGTTGTGTTACCGGACAAACCAGTAACCAAACTGGATAAACCGGTAACTATCACACCTAGTATTTTGATAATTCTTCGAAAAATTAACGGTCAAGATCTTAGACAACCTAAAAAACAACCACTCCTGCTTTAAATAATAGAAGCATGGCTGGGATTTCTCTCTCTTTTCTCTCTCCAGGAATTTTGGTCTTTTGAAGAGTAGAGAGATTGATTGATTGATCCGTATTGTAATTGCGCTCGTCTTTCGAGGTTGGTCTTAGCTGAATTCTCTGTAGTAAGCTAGTTCTTTTGAAGAGAGTGAAATGGAAAGAGATTTTTTGGGTTTGAGTTCAAAAGAACCATTGACTGTGGTTAAGGAGGAGGTAAACGCTGATGGGTGTAAAGAGTCAGGTATCTTCTTCTTCTTGCCTTAAAAAAAAAGTTTTTTTTCCCATCTTTTGCTTTGGTTTTGTGATTCTAGCATTAAAATGAATTGCCTGTGCGCTTAGTTACATTTAGAATTAGTTGTGATATGAAATCGTGTAGCTTCGCTTTTACTTTGGTGTGGAAAATTTTCTCCTTTTCTCGTACCTTGTTAATTCTGAGTGCATGGCTGGTGCAGCCGCGAGTCTGTGACTGTGATGTTCGAATTGAATGAATGAAAAGAGAGAGTAATTGTCTCATACGGTTGAGAAATTATGAAGTTTTTTTTTTTTAAAAAAATCTTTGCTGAATTTATTTGTTCGATACAGTGTATATATACAACCAAACCAATATATATATGCATATATGCGCGTCGCCATATATGTACTGTTGACGGATTATACCTGTGAGATAATGATTCAATTTGGTATCAGTGCCTGTTTACATCGATATTATAGTTGCTTGTCTTCATATGTTTGACTGTTTATCCCAACAAGCAATTTTGGATTATATACAGAAGGTTGATTTTCCCAGTTTAGCTTTAAAGAGTGTGCCATCTGGAGTCTGATTCAAACATTTTGAGCTTCCTTTTCCCTAATTTGATAGTGACCGAAAGTTGAGTGTTATGTTACTTTCCCGGATTTGTTTTGAATTAAAAGGTTACGCAGTTGCTAATCCTTTTGTTGAAATCTATACGATTTGCTACAGGTCTAGGGATGCAGTGGCCCTTCTCTAACAAGGTCTCCACCCCTCGTCATTCCACGGCTGAAATCCAGGTATGGTATAGTTCCTTCCTTTTCCTTGTGTTTGATAATATGTTTACGTTGAGTAGCTGTTAGGCATCAATGGAAAGTTAGTTAACGAAGCTCCCTGGAATAATCAACTTATCAGCTGGGTATGCTTAAAAATCCTGAAGGAACAAACTTTCACTTCCGTTTGCTATTTAAAATGAGCTGGACGAATATTTCCCTGGGTGCTAATTTAGGCAAATGTTTATCATCAAATCCCATTTTATTTAATATATAAGAGCTAATGTCATTATTCCCCCATGGATTTTTATCATATAGAAATTATTCAATCTCAATAGACAAGGTGGGACTCATTTTTCACTGACTGCTTATCCTGTGCAACACGATGTGCATTCTATGCATCATCCTCATGATGTGAAGATGTTTCCAGTCTCCAATCATGCAATTCCAATTTCTATGGGCAACCATTTCTTCAAGAATCATTATCCAGCAACGGGTCAGAATATGGCTGGGACTACCACGAAGCCACAGTTGCTAGGAGGAATTCCTGTCACAGCTCCACATTCAATTTTTCCAATGGTTGGTTCTGTTGCTGGGTTAACAGACTCAAGGTAAGGCATCGCTTTATTCTTTAAATGAACACTTCCAAATATTTCTTACAATGAACATCAATTGAAACATGTTTATTGGAACAGTGTCAAGGCATCCGGGTCTCCTGCTCAATTGACCATCTTTTATGCTGGCTCAGTCAATGTCTATGATGATATATCCCCTGAGAAGGTTTTTTCTTGGTCTTTCTTTCTTCCGTATAAATGTGTGTGCCGGCTGTTAATTTATTGTCTAATGGGAAATGTTGATCCTAATTCTGGTTTCTTTATGGAATCCTACGCAGGCTCAGGCAATCATGTTCTTGGCTGGAAATGGGTCTTCCATTTCATCTAACTCGGCACAGCCAATAGTGCAAGGCCAGGCATCTAGCTCTAAGCCAGCAGCAGCTGATCTTGGTCCCGTGAACCAACCTATGATGTCCACTCCACCATGCTCTCGTCTCTCAAGCCCATCACATACTGGTGCCCAATCAGGGAGTGGGTCAACTAGTACTGAGGAAATCATAGCAACTAAAACCACAGGAGCTGTGACCACTCATGTTACCAAACCAGAGCATCAAAAGACAGCAAATGTAGTGGGATCTGTTACTACAACCACCATGATGCCATCTGGTATGATCTTTTTTTCCTCTCTTGAAGGTGATGTTCTAACATATATTGTCCCCTTGAGAAACTTTCCAACTAAAGGATTTTTAAATTATGCAGCACATTCATTCAGAACTTGTTACATGGTCTGCAGATTAGGTTTTTGTTTGTCTACGTTTGCAATGTATAATTGATGGCTAACCCCTGTCACTGCAGTCCCTCAGGCTCGAAAAGCATCCTTGGCTCGGTTTTTAGAGAAGCGCAAGGAAAGGTGAGTTCTTATTGAAGGAAGAACTAAAGATGCTTGTTTACACTATCACTTCGACCATGATGCTCAAATCCATTTCATAATTATTAACAATTACACTTTATATGGTGAGCCAAAGCAAGTACCTGTGGAGATGCACTACCATGCGTAATTTAGCTAGGCCTAGAACTCTTGCCTCTTTGGTAGTTATATCTTTAGAGAAGACCACCTTTTCAAAAGGCTGAATCGGGGCCTGGAATTGGAGACATATTATATCTGGTGTTAGACTCCAGAATTTTCAAGCCTGCCTTTTGTTTTGCTTTGGGTATGAGGGGCACATTTACCACCAGTATAGAATCAGTTTTTCAAAAAAAAAAAGGGTGGAAAGTATAAAAATATGATGCTACTACCTTTGCTATGTTCCTGGAAAAATTGTATTTCAATGTAGTGATACTATGGATGCAACGATTAGCTCAACTAAATCGTCCGGCTCCTGAATTGATACCTTTTCTGTGAATGTAGGGTGATGAATGCGGCACCATACAACCTCAATAAGAAATCTCCACATTTTACCAACCCTGAACCCTATTAAGCAAGTTATCTGCAATCTCTGCAGCCTGAACTGGTTGTTCTTTTAGCAAGAAAAGGGAGTGGACCACTATGCATGAAGCCAGAGCAGAAGGGAATAATTATTGAGATTTTGTGTAGCAAGTTAAAGGTGTCAGTAGTGTTTTCTTTTGTAGAATGATTGTAATCACGACTCTGTTTGATCGTCAAACCTAACTCTTATTCTATTCTATTCTACTATACACTAGAGGTGTACAACTCAGCTGCTTTACTATTCATATGCTTTGCTATTCATGTAAACGAAGAAGCAACTTGTATTTTTTTTATCTCTCTTTTTTCTTTCATTTTTATTGATTTCTATAATTTTTTTTGTTGGTTTGTGTATGATTTTGTGAGTGGTTTTTTCCTTGTAACCAAGTAAAAAATAGTTTTAAAAAATAAAGTTAGCAAATTTAATAGAATTTTCAGCTCAAGTTTTTAATTTAACTGGTTAAGCAGTGAAATCTAGATTAGTTTTATATATTATTATTTTAATATAAAAAAAATACCATGTTATTTACATGCTTGAAGTGTTTTGGAACTTGCTAAATTCATTAAATATTAAAGATATGATATAATTTGAAGATTGATTTAAATAAAAATTGAGTTGTGAGGTTTTAATATTAACTTGTTAGTTTAAGTTTAATAATAATATTAAATAAAATTTTATTACTTATTAATTTTTTTTATGTTCACAACATTTTTTTATCAGAACTATAAACAAATAGAATACATAACTAGTGTAGGGTTTTCCTCCTTTGCCTTTTTTTCCCCATTACCTTGTTAATGCTATTGGATTCTTTAAATGTAAGATTAAAATTTATATTTCTATTACCAAGATTTTACACAGCATTTCAGTTATGACTATGCAACTCTCATTTTGCTTTTGTTTTTCTTTAGGCTTAAGCTTCTTTATAATAGTTTTTTTTTAAAAAATACTTTTCAACTAAAAAATTATTGGTTTTTGTTTTTGCTTAACCTATCAAATGTCTAGACTAGAAGAATTATTAATTTCTTTTACTAACTTAACCTATTAAACACACATTCATCTAAATTATAAAAAGTACATTAGCTGAGTACAGGTTTTATGTCAAATCAAGTTACGAGTTGCTTGATCAGTTCCATTGACTTAAAAATATGTTTGTTTTTAAAATAGTTTTTATATTGTAGCTTTAAAAAGTAAATTTAAAAAAATATACTTAAGTATAGTTAATTGAATTTAAATATATATTTAAGAAAAATTATGGTATAAAATATTTAGTAGTTATATTTGAAAGTATGGTTATAGTTGCTTTTAAAGTGTTTTTTATTTAAAAAATATATAAAAATATTTTTTTATTTTTAAAAAATTATTTTTAATATATCCGAAAACACAAAAAAATAATATTAATTTGAAGTAAAGAAAAAATAAATTTTTTTTTTAAAATTAATTTTGAAACGCAAAAACAAATAGAATTTTACAAAACTCAGTTAAAAAAATATATAAAAACTGTTTCATAAAAACTGTATTTTAAACTGAATATTTTAATGAGTTCCATATCATAAAATACAATTTGGTTTGTTGTCAAACACTTTAATGCATCCAAGTAAAATTAGAAAAGATAAGATTTAAGAGTGATGTTGTATTAGATTGTCATTCTAATTTTTTTAAATATTATTTAAATTTTTAATTTAAAAAAAATTAAAATGACAATCTAAATGCAACATCACTCTTAAATCTTACCTTTTCTAATATATATATATAAAATAAGGTGGAACAGTAAAGGTTTTTTAAAAGTTACTTGGAAGGGAAGAGTTAGAATGATAATGGTTATTACAGTTTTAAAAAATATTTTTAATTGTGATTTAAAAAAATAAGTTAAAAAAGGTAGGTTTGATTAAAAATAGTATGAGATGAATTATTGATTTCAAGATAAATAAAAAATAAATTATTTTATCTTCCACAAAATTAATATTTAAAAAGCAGTTATATGTGATTTCTAATAAAAAAAAAAATTGTTTAACAAACTAAATAATTCTTTTTATTAAATAAAAATAAAAATTATCACAATAATACTAAATGTATATAAAATAACCTTCGAATTTTTTTTGAAGAGCCTGATTATTTTTTATTTAAAAAACATTTTAAAAAAATTTGAAGTTTTGTTTTTAATTTTTGCTTTAATATAATTTTTTTATAATTTTAAATTATTTTGGTATATTAGCATCTAAAATAATTTTTTTTAAAATAAAAAGTATTATTATTATATATTTTATAATAAATATCAATTTAAAAAACAAGCATATTACAGTAACGTCATGCTATTGAATTCATATTAACATGGAAGCATGATCGAACACATTTTACACATGAAGCAATAGCTACAAGTCTCCAACGACAAAAGCTAGCTAACAGTCTAATTGGTCCACGCCAAAGTTAAAAGTCACGGCCATGTCAGACGGTGATTGGGTGACATTTCCTCTCGTAGTTTGCGTCGGATAGAAGTTCTGTGAAAGATATGATTTAACTTCATATCTTGAAAAAAAAAAAAAAACAGCCTCACCTCTTATAAATCAAAGATTGAGGACTCAATATTCATGGAGACATAATTCACGCGCTCAGACAGGGGATCCTTGATGATAAATGAAAATTAACGAGAGTGGGCAGAGATAGAAAGAACAGTTAATGCAAAGTGGCAGACAAAATACAAATGTGGAGAGCTGAGAGATCTGGAATCGATTGGTTTTGTCGTCATGCGGACACATAATTCACGTGCTCATACAGGGGATCATAAGTGGCTGTCCTTTCTGGAATTTGAATGTTTCTGCTCTATTCGGTTGTTGGATTTGAATTTTCTTTTCAAGCATCGATGCGTATATGGATAGATTCGTGGCTTTTTATTTGCATGCACAGCACTCCATTTGAGAAGCAATATCATGTTCAGAAAAACTCTATATATTAAATTGGAATTAAAATTTAAAATGCATCTGCGAATTTAGCTATATATATATATATATAATTTTTTTTTCCAAGCAAAGCCACAAACCCTTCCCTCATTTTTTCGGAAAACCTGGACAGCATTCAAAATAAACACTTGAACAAACTCATTAGCTTTTAATCTAAACATCAAAACCTGAAGACTCAAAACTGATCATCTGAAGCGTCAACCTATTCGTCCTCCTCCTCTACCGCTGCCGCCACTTACCACATCAGAAGCTCCCATCTTTCTAGAACCATCGTCCATCAATTCAGGTATTATCGGTCCCAGATCTTCAAGAATCCCAGTATTACCCTCCTCAACATCAAAATTCGCCTTCGTACTCTAGCCGCTGCCAATCCTGGAATCCCACTCCTCCCTGAATCCAACTCCTCCCTGAATCCAACTCCTACACGGTAATACCCCCAATAAAACCCTGGCCTCAACGCCTCTATCCAAAACGCCTAATCTCCAGGATCCACACACCAAGAAAACCTGGACCTCGCCCTCCAAATCTTCAACGCGCAAGGAAACATTTACGCGAATCAAAAGAATTCAACACGGACCTTCTATGAGATTATTGAATGTTTTTGTACGTGATAAAAAGTACGATGCAGGGGGTTTCTGTGCTGAACAGTAAGGCTAGATATGGGGTTTTGCCTTATGAAGTTAATTGTAGTATTTTGATTAAGGCCCTTGATCAGGGAAAAAAATAGATCCAAAGGTGATGTTTTATATAATTATTTTTAATTAAAAATGTATTAAAATATTTTTTTTAGCATTTCTATAATTTCTTAACATCAAGTAATCGAAATATTTAAAATAATATTAATTTAATAACTTAAATGGATTTGTTCCGCGGCGGGGCGATTTGGTTAATGCTGACAAGATTTTTAGTTTATTGCAACAGTCGAAAGCAGGTTTATGGTTTTCATTTTCTTTTTCCATTTTTTTCCCCTTCCTTTGAGACACCCTTAAGCTTGTTGATTAAAATTTGACACCTCCAAAATTTTTTAATTCAAGTCAACACTCCTTTCGCGCGCGATGATCAAGTTCCCACTGCTTCCCGATATTTATAATCATAAGGTAACAACTGGTTGGAACAATTCCGTCATCACCTCTTGACCTTCAGCAACCTTGGATGCAATTGGCGCGGCAGCTATTCACAGCATCTGCTCTACAGCTCTTCATGGATAATGCTCCTTTTATCGTTATGGATGCTCGTGGATGCTTTCCTGCACCAAATCAGTGGAGCAGCACCCTTAAAACTGGAATGTCTTTGCCATCACACTCAGGGTTGGAAGCAGTTGAGAGTACCTTGTGATTCTCATCATTACTCTTTTACATATCTTATTCTCAAGGCAACACAAAGCAGTAACATCTGCACTACAAAGAGCCACAGAGATATAAAGCTTGTTCAATTCTTTAACGATCTTTGTTGGCATTGCCATCTCATGATCGGCTAGTGAAGAATGCTGAAACCCAAAGGTCATGGAGGATTCTGGACCAACTTTGGATGAGTGGCAGCATATATAGAAGAATTCTTATCAGGTTTCAAGTGTGAAAGAAGATGTTGCAAATCTGGACGTAGACTTTCTGCTGCCCTCCCACAAAGGGCTAGAACCTCTGCTTTAGGCTTGCTGTTAGGCTGGACAGGACCTCCCTGCCCTTCATAATGGACAACATGATGGCTGACGTACACGAGTTTTGTCAATGTAGGTTCTTCGAATATATGGAATTTCAAATCATATAAATGGAAGTTCCAAATAAGGAATACTCACAGAAAGTCGATGAGATCTGCAATTTCTGATGCTTCAACAGCAGTTGATGTCGGTGAATTCCTCCCAAAAACATCGACCATTGTATTTAAAAGCAATGAGAGGGTCTGAAATGATGGTCATGAAAAATCAAACATAAATTCAAACCAATCAGAAAGTATTCAGAAGTCATTGTTCTCATTGTGAAACACAGGTTTCTAAAAAACGTTAATTGACTTCCCAGGACAACGAAAATGGTTTCAAAAGGCAATTTTCTCATGGTCAAATTCAATAGTTCTTGCCTCTTTTTTTTTTTTTTTTGTTCCTCTCTGTAAGTGAAAAAAGAATATTTACAGTATGTCCACTTGTGAGATAAATGAAACAAACAAAAGTTTCTCTAACCTCAAACATCAAATAGAAAATAAAACGGAAAATTGCACGGTGCCTAAAGTGATAATGTCATTAGAAGCAGAAATCTTTCCCTTTTAGTTATAAATGGGTTTTCTTTCCCTTGGGCACATTGAGTTTGACAGATTCAGGTGACAACCATTGCATTTTTTTATCATCCCCCTCCGTGATATAATGAAATCTTATCTTTATCTCTAGATGCCAGAACTAAGACAAAATCACATAGATTCCATTGTTTTTGTGCGTGAACATTACCTTTCTAAATTGGAGCTTCACTATCATACCTATCTCTACTAAATGAACTGCTTGCTTTGTAGAGAGAGCTTCACTGTTTATATAAACAGTGAAGGTTTTTGTTTTTTAAAAAATCAATTTAGCCTCCTCTTTTTCTTTCAGTTTCAATTTCATCCTCAGACTTTATTTTTATAATTGTCTGGGTTACTGCATAAACCCAATTTAGGCATGGAGATGGGTTGAGAGTTTTTTTCCCTGTCAATTTCATACTTGCACGTTTTTTTACCGGTAACCAGGTTCCCTTTGAATCAACGAAGTCAATTAAGTTATATTAGATCAATTCTCACACTATTTAATTTTAAACCCAGACTATGCAAGAAGTTGAGTCGAAAGGTTCTTTTTCCGGTCAATTTCATCTCTTCCCCCCCCCCCCCCCAAGTGCAGCCTCAATCATTTTTTAATTGTTAGCCATGCTGCCTTTAGACCGGCTAAATCAGCTGAAACTCACACTGTTTAATTTAAACCCGAACCAGGCGAGGAGTTGGGTTGAGAGGTTTCGAGGTTGACTCGCTGCGTCGGGTTCAGTAACAATGCCAAATTGTTCTCTTTAGCTAGGACATTTTTTGTTAGTCCAAATTTTTTTTTATTCGACCTACAACATAGCACGGACCTATAAACTAGTTGCTCTATATTTTAATGGGCTAAGAATTTTATACATGTTTACCTTCGGCAGTCATAAATATCGACAGTGTCTTGTTCTTTACACAACAATTAACAGCAACAACCACTCTTATCTAGACCAGACCAGATCAGATAGAAGTATATTAGTATGAAAGTAAATGATGCACCTAATACACTAGAGCCTGTTATTAAATTAGGGTTTGGTGTTTTCAGAAAACTTAGAGCAGTACGTAATGGTTGTTACACATAGAAAGTCATCTTCCTAACCAATTTCCCCCCTCATTTCTCCTTAGTTCATCGCCTGTTGACAACCATTAATCAGCATCTTCTACTCACTTCCATCTGATTCAGATTTACATAATCACCTTCTAATTTCTATCTAAAAACTTAAGACGTGATTTGCAAAATTATGAGAATAAAAAGGACTGGTCAAGGCTTATCAGTCCAATCCCTCAGCTACCATCAAGCTATCCTCAGCTACCCTCTATTCTTTTCTTTCTTTCTTCTTTTCTGTTGAATTTATCTTGTCACTTCACAGGGAAAGTTTAATCAACAAATTCAAGATGCACCTCAATTTTATTCTATATCTATGCAGTTATCGAAATATAGTTCCCATTATCAACTTGTCAGCAATGGAGTAGCTATTTTTTAAAACATACAGTAAAAAAAAACCTCCTTGGAAATCCAAGCCTCAATAAATTAGTTACTCAAACACGTGTAGATTTCTTGGTTTGGAGTTTAATGTTCTAAGTCATAGGTGATTTTTGTAAGCAGGGCAGAATTATAAGTTCTGCATCTTTCCATGAAAGATATTTGAAATTTGATTCAGCAGAAGGTCCTGGCCTTACTTAGGAAGTTGCTGTTTTAATCTTTAATGGTCTATATTCCTATTTATTGCTTACCTAGTCATGTTAAGACTCGTTATGCATATATCTTATTATTCCTCCTCCTTTTTTGATAAAGAAATCATATCAATAGACTGAAAAAAACTACAGAATCATGTTGTTTACCTTGGAGCTGAAGTACGCAATAAAAATGTGTTTTAAGGTTATTTTGATGTCTAGGAACCAAGAGGTCTTCTTCTACTCATGTTCTTCTATTATTCCCTAACTATCATCACTTCTAGCTTGAAGTTCGCTGCTACAATCCCTGCGTTACTGTTAACAGTCTAATTTCCATCCTATTTCATCTACAAAAATCCCATACAAACCTAATTCAACAAAAACCAACCCTAGCTCACACAAATCTTTGGTGGAAATTAATCCTAAGTTCTCAGAATGCATTATGACATTACTGATAAGATATGGAACCGAAAAAATTAAGCTCCAGCATTTTTCAGCTTATTGCCTAGTTACAAATTTTGTGGATTTAACAACTCAAGAAATGCATGGTACAACCATTCAAGCATGACTGGACAAGTTCATCACAGACTAAACCAGACAAAATGAATTGTCTGGGGCATGCCATATTTGCAATCACACCTTGCAAACATTTAAGAGATAAAAACTAACGAGTAGCCTTTTATACCTTATTGAAGAGCGCATGAGAGTTAGCAAGTCTTGGGAGCAATGGACCCATTATACGGAATGCTATCCTCAACATTGCAACTGATGTTATTGGCCTGAGATGTTTAATGATAACATGTGTTCCTTCTAGCCATTCCTGTGGGAGGTTGCTAAAGAAAGAATGCAGCAGGGCAATTATGTTACCTGGCGATACAATATTTATAACACAGAATCAGAGCACAAGACACAAGTACTTGATGTATAAAACATATAGCAGGCAATGATGACAGATTTAGATGAAAGAATGCATGCCTTCCAGTTCCAACATCTAAGAAATACAGGTGTGATTTTTGAAATAAGAAAGTACTAATTTTGAAGTCACATGATACGACTGGCATATATCTGGGATACTCGCATTTAATGATAACAATCATAATACATGATTGGGAATTAAATGCTAGCATAAGACGAGCTCATAACAGGGAAATGACTGCTAAAGATATGAAAACATTTGCTAAGAAAGCTAAGATTTAAAGTGGCAAGTACAAGAAGAAAACTTTTAACTTTGGACCTTAATAACAGCAATGAAATACAGATTGCATTCCTCTAGCCTGTGTTTCCTTACCAACCCACCATAGGCATAATGTCAACAACATTCAAGGGTCCTACAAACAACAACAACAACAAAGCCTTAACCCCAAACTAATTGGGATAGCTATATGGTTCTTTCAGTACCATTCAGCTAAATCATAAATCAAATGTGCCTCCGCATCAGGAGTTTAGATCTCTCAGCATCACTTCCATCCCATTATCTTAAACCTTCCTCTTCCTCTTTTCCTTCCTTTTACAGTCCCTAATAACTCCTCTGAATTGGGACCTTTGGCATCCTACATTGGGCATGACCAAACCATCTTAGTCCACCCTTCTCATTTTATCTCCAATATGTGGCTGCATGTTCATTTCCAATCTTGTCCATTCTTGTCTCACAGCTCTCAAATCTCTACCACGCTCATCTAAGGCTACTCTGTTGCTTTTATTTCCAACATTCATTTCCATACAGCATGGCTAGCTTCACCACTGTTCTATAGAACTTTACCTTTCACTTTAGAAGGTATATTATGCTGGCATAACACACCCTTAAGAAGACTCCACTCCAACCTCCTTGCTTTTATTCCATGAGTTACATCCTCATTGACTTCTCTGAATGGAGGATACAACCCATATACCTAAACTGATCATATTTCAATTCCATCCAATCTAACATCTCCTTCATTCCTTTTACAAGAGCAAAACCTGCAGTGCATATGTTTCATCCTACTTCTACTTCACTAAGAACCTTGACTTTCAAGAGTTTTCCTCCATAACTCCATCTTTTGGTTGACTCCTACACTCTATCAATTCACAACATTGTCGACAAAGCACACACCATGGTACATCAGCTTGTATGTGACTGATTAGCTCATCCATGACGAGGGGAAGTATGCACAACCCCTCCTCTTTTGTATCCACTCTCATACTTTCCTCACTTCCTTTGCTCCTTCCTTCTCTCCTCCTTATTTCCTCTGTTTCTATAATCATGTCCTCCATCACGAGGACTCTTGAGGGTATGGTCTACAACCTTGGATTCATTTGGGACCTCTACTTCCACTCTCTTAACACGCCCTGTCATCTTCCCCCACATGGTAGCAGTATTGGCTTCTAGGTTCTACTAAACGGATCAAAGCATAAACTAAACTATCACCAAACTCGAGATGCAATTACGGTATTGTCTCCAAGATGGTATGCAAATGTATCTCATTGAGAGTTGTTGATATAACATGACTTAGTCTGCAGAATTAACAAGATGGCTTGCTTTAGAGTCATCAGCAAAAGTCAGCCATGGTCATCAATCCTTTCTAATCATACAGGTTTTGCAAGGTTAAAAGATAGATGGGGCTCAGGTTCACAGAATTTAGGAATGTCCTGAATTCAACAACATTTTAATTAAATAATTAGCATAAATATGAAAATTTGGGCACCTGAGCATGTTGAGAATAACAAGAGAAAAGGATGAACAGGACTAGAGGAAAAATTAAATAGCATACCAATTGCTGTAACTTAATTGTGAAAAATTGGGCATCTAGGAATGTTGAGAATAACAAGAGAAAATGATGAACAGGACTAGAGGAGAAATTAAATAGCATACCAATTGCTGTTGAGGTGTTGTCTTGAGCAGCCCATGTTGGATCCAACAATGCATAGCCAACAGCAGAGTCTAGTTCCCCAAGTGACCTTTTGTTATCAGTAAGCCACCAACACTCTTTTATTATGCGCGATGCCTCCATATAAAGTTGCACGTGAAAATCAGGAGGGAGCTGAGCTAGTAAGAGACCGCAAGCTTGGATCAACAAGCAAGAAAGTTGTTGGCAAGTATAACCACTTCGTAAAACAAAATTTGAAGTATTGATTCCTGAAACTGAAGGGGTTGATCTGCTTCCACCCAGTGAATCAGTACTTCCCCCAGAAGGCGATGTTGGCAAAACTGATCCTTGTCCAACACAATTTGGAGCTCCATTGCTGGATTGAATTAGATTTGGTTGTATATTAACAACAATCTGCACTAGAGAGGGGATAATTTGGGATGCAGCTACTGGAAGTGAGAGCAATTCTATGACAGCAGTTTCTAGAACCAGTTGAGTATGAGTTCCAGGATCCTGGATTTGATAGAACGCCTTCTGACCCTCAGAAGCATTCGTTGGCCCAGACTGAGAGGCTGCTGATGTCTTGGTATGTGGATTGCGCCCTGAATTATTTGAAGCATCTCCAACTGTTCCATACTTAGAGTTGGTATTTAGTGGGGGTATCACATTATTCACAAGCCCTAACAAAAGAGTTGCAAAATACTCTGGGGGTGGGCAGATGACAGGGTTTGGTGAGCTAATGTGCTGTGGGAATGACTCGGAAAATGGGATCTGTGACAAGTTTATAATCAAAAAAGAAACATACAGAATAAGGAAAACAGCATTCCAAAGACTTGAAACAAGGAAACAAAGAAGAAAGAAAATAATAACAGGAAGGGAAGAGAAGCTATAAATACCTTACTAAGATCAAGTACTTTCAGTATCCGCACAACAAGCTTTCCAGGAAGATGACCATAGAAGTAGGCAAGTATATCACGAACAAATGTGAATCTTAAGGGGTGATATTCTAAAAGTGAAGAATACATGGCCAGAACTCTGTCTGCTGGATCTACAGCATCATTCTCAAGAAGTCTATAAACAATTAATGGGATGACTGGAAGCAAGCGTGCCGCAATGTCATCGAAAAATGTGGGATACCTGCAGAGCTTATAGCAAACAATGCTAAGGAAGCTGCAATTCTTGTATTCCGATGAAATTTCAGCATTGCATTATTTTTGTCACCTATACCCTTTAACCCAAAACATAATCAAGATTGAACTATCCTTTTATTTTTCTTTCTTATACCCTGTATCCAATACATATCGTGCTGTATCAGGTGCATATCCATATCTAAAACAGCTTGATGCATTTATGGGAAGCATTTTGGAGTATCTATGCTTCCTAAATTACATCAATCAATTACCAATGCTCTAAATTATCACGAGTCTTGTAATTTCATATAACAGAATAAAATTCCATGTAGAAACATATAATCTAGAAGTCTTTACCTGTCCTTCCATGATAGATGATTTCCAAGTGCCTTAGCCAATTCAAGACGCTTGAACAGTCCTGAGAGAATCCAATGATCAGGACGCACACGATTCATACAAAATAGTTTCACTCTTGATTGAAGTTCCTGCCTATCAAGCAAGCTAATCTGAAACATGCATTATGATGCATTTCAGTGTCAGTGCAAGAACAATAAACATCGAAACTATGTTTGAACATGCATGATATCTCAACCCATACATAGATTAAATCAAACAAACTCCCACCAAATTGCATGGTTATGCACAAGAAGTTATGTTTAAGTGCCAAAAGTTGCCTCCAAGGAAACTGTATCACTGAAGACACAGCAACCTTATCATATTATAACAAGTGCCAAGCTAATTGCACAACAGGTCTTTGGCTTTAAAATAAACACTCTTGAAAGTTTTTTCCTTACCATAGCACACAAAATTGAGCAAGTCTCGTTCTTCTCTTATATACTACTTCTAAGTTTATGTAACTGGCTGCTGGTTTGCATAAAAAGCAGAATAAAAGCTGTCAGAGCACCAGTTGGATAGATAACTCTGCCATTAGAATCCTCTTAACGGATTCACTGTCTCCATATACCAAGATCGTTCTCATAGTGCAAATCCTCAACTTGGAGCCTTAAAACCTTAAGGCAGTCGCTGACTAGAAAATCATGTTTGCTTTTTAAAAAGTCTTCAATCTTGCACCTCCAAATCTGTCCTGAGACTTTCCCCTCTGACCCAAACCACAAAATCATAATTGCCTCAAGTCTTATTTCCCAGACAGTAATCAGATTCTCAGTTGATTAAAGCAACAGTAATTGCTATACTAATCATCCTTCAAACACTACAGCGATTATGTCATGTTTGATGGTGCACGCGCACACACAAAAGAAAAGGATTAAGAAATGTGCATATACAAGATCAAATTGTGCAGAAAAACATACCACAATACGCAAAGCATGGGGATCATCATCACGGTCAGTAAGAGCCAGAAGCAAGATATCCAACGGCAGCAACTCATGAGTCCAAATGAAAAGGGCAAGGTTTGCACAAGTTTTCAATAAAAGGTCCTAGGAAAAGAAAGGGAACAAACAGACACTAAATGAACTAGCACAACAAATAAGACTGTTAGTGCATATAATTAGCAAGAATAACCGGGGCAGAAGATGCAAACCTGTAAGGTATGCCCAATCTGAAGTTCCACATGAATGTGATGAAGTAGAACATCCACCATTGTGTATATATTGGCTGTCACTTCTTCAGGGGAAAATTCTCTCAAAACACGTGCCTGAACTCCATCCACCAACTCATAATTAGTCAGGGGTCTTTTAAAAGAAATCACAGAAAGATAAAGCTGTCAAGAAATGATGATTTCTATAGGAACAATCGCTTGTGCTTATGATGTTTTCCCAACAAACAGATTAGAAGAATGTATTCAATACCAGATTTCCACTATTGATGTTTTCAGGGTGTTCCTGCATCAGTATCCATGTGCCAGCACATAGATATTGTCGGTGTTGGGAGAAACTATGATTGATATATGTCATCACATAACTGGGATCAGCTGATAGTGAGATCAGCTGGGTACATTGGTTAATCACTGTTGCTTCTGCCTGCAAAAACACTGGGCATTTTAACACTGATTGAATTGCCAAGCAATCTGAACAGCAGGCATGGAAATTTTCAAATCTAAAATCATTTTACAGGGTTAAACTCTCCGATTAAGAGTAATACAAACTTGCAAGTTAAAACCTTGCATTTCTAACTTGAAGCTCTGGTGTTCTCCTTCGAAGGAAGGTGCAGACTTAAGGGAAAAGGGAGGTTACTCGAGTATTCCCTGTCCAAAGCCCAATAGGCCCTCCCATGGACCCCAGAAAAGAAGATGACGATGAAAAATAAAAACAAAAACAAATCATTTCCTTTCCCTTTATTTCATAAAAAGATTAATGATAGAATCATATTAGCCTTTATGTGAATCTTATGTACTGTTCTATTGGATTGTCAACCCTAAAGGAAAAGTACACGTGCAAAGAAACTTTAATTGAAATAGTCTCTTTTTATTGCTTTAATGGTACAGGACTGGCTAAAACATAAGTAAAAAGAATCCCAATTAAACAAGATAAATCTTCATCCAATAAAGAAAACAAAAATAATTCCCAAACCAATAAGGCTTCTTAATGGTTTAAAGAAAACCTCAATGATACTAAATTGAAACAGGATAGACTAAATTCATAATTGAATATCTGCTAAATCTGACCAAATCTGAAAACCACAAAAATACCCATGAATATCATGCTACATTTGTCTCCTTTGAATGAAATCCTTAAATCAAGTTAACTAAACCAGACTGCTAAGGTGCTTCTTTAAAATATAATGCCTATTTATGCAAGGATCCATTCTCAAATCAAGTCAACTTTGCCGATATGCTTCCCTGATCCATTATTAGAATGAAAATGATAAAATAAACTGCACATAGCAAATTACAACCCCCTCCTAAATCTACCCAGATGTCAGATTTCTTTTAGCACAATGAGGAACCTTGATCCATTTTCAAGTCTTGAGATGCACATGGATAGCCCTCCATTCACATGTACCAGGCAAATCTTAGACTTGCATCCCACTAGATCAATGCATCCATCCAGTTATCTGATTCTAGACTTCCATCCTCAACAAAGAATGCCAATCAGCGAAACATGAAAGAAGTAACATAATGAAAGAATTAAAAAAAAAAATGGCTTGCAGTAATTGACCTGTTGCCAAGCTTTAATAGCAAAACCCCTTTTATCTATCCTCCCAATCAAGGCATCACGAAGAAGAGGAGGGAAGTAGCTTAATGTTTTTTTTGACCATGTATGTTGACTTGTTGCCAATATCTGTTCTAACATAGTTTGAAGATAAAGCATGTGATCAGCGTCAGCAATTCCACGTGTTTTTATGATGATGGCAAGAGTGACTATAGTTACACGATTCAAAGTTTCAGTAAATTCAGTGGGGCCCTGCAAAATATTAAACAAATCTTAGATTTTTCAGATACTAACAAAAAAAGAAGGAACACAAGCTACAACAGAAAATCCTCAGTTTAAAAATGATAGTCTTTTACCTTCCCTTCTCTCTTAACTGAGAAAAAATCCCTTTGTGATAAAATGAGGTTCATACACAAGTTTTCAGCCAACCTAAAGACACGGTGATCTCCTCGTTTCCCCTTTAAAGTAGAAACTATTTTCGTAACATCATACATTAAGGTTTTGCTTTTCCCTTGATACCTAAGAAAAAATGTAACGCACAAGTGTGATTTACAGTATTTTTTTTTAAAAAAAAATTCATGGAAGAAAAAAAATCTTGAAATTATTATTTGCATAATCTGAAGGTCCATTAACCCAACCAATAGCTATAAAACTCCAGAATATTATCTACATTAAGCAACCTAACTTCCAAAAAAGACATGGCATAATTTGCTTAATGTAATTTCAATACATTAAGCAAATTATCACCAGTTTGAAGAAAAGGAAAAGGAATAGCTTCACGGGAT
This sequence comes from Populus euphratica, assembly GCF_000495115.2. Lineage (NCBI taxonomy): Eukaryota > Viridiplantae > Streptophyta > Magnoliopsida > Malpighiales > Salicaceae > Populus > Populus euphratica. The sequence continues at coordinate 6,547,800 of NW_011499845.1, read as the reverse complement.
GGACTTGGATATTACCTGTAAAGTGGAAGCAACCGATAGTTCACAATTTCTAGCACCAAAAGAGTCACCCCAGGCTTACTCAATATTGATTGATACCTCTGTGCCAAATGCTTTACAAAGAAATTATAATGGACATCATCATCACATTAAAATTACATTACCTCACAAAATATACAGGTGAAAAAATGCAAGATGCATCCACGGACATTTAAAGATCATTTGGTCAGCCTTAAGGAATGCACTAGCATTAGTTTAATAGCATGAAAAGCTTTCCATGAAAATGGTTGATGTGTTCATCTAGCCAATTTTTTTAAGCGCTCACAGGCAGTGCACAATCCATCAAAACATGACATGCAAAAGAACAGCTTTCCTTTCCTATATGTAGATCAGTTGACTTGGAATTGTAGCATGCACTGCAAGTACCAGACAAATTTTTAATCTAAGGATCAATTTGGTAAAAGGTTAAAATTGAAGATGAATTGTTATGAAAGTATTTATCACGGGAGAAATCATGAAGGGTATATGAGTGAATAAAAAAGCTATTTTCAAACATGTTTGGTAAAGGTTTAAAAACTCAAGAGCATTAGACATTCCATAAAATGATATTAAAAGGTCCCAACGGCTAGGTATAAGTAAATGAGAGAATCTATGAGTTAAAAATTTTATAAGAAAAAAAAAAGAATAAAATCTATAAGCTCCACCCCATTAAAAGACTTCAAACCATTCCCTTGGAGATGATATTTACACCCACTTTACCCCACTTTTGGGATAAATATTTATCTCAATCCATTTTATTCACCAAACACAAATAAACTTTACCCCTGATATTTTTGAGGGCTCATAACCAAGGCTTCTAGGGAACAGAATATATAAATACACAGTTGTGACCAACAGTGATTTCATGCCAATATCTACACAAGAATCGCCAAACAGGCTTGCATATTATATGATTGCGCTTAAGAGAGATTTTAGTATTTTTCTATGTATGTGAGGGCTCATAACCAAGGCTACCAGGGAACAGAATATATAAATATGCAGTTGTGACCAACAGTGATTTCATGCCAAAATCTACACGAGAATCAATCACCAAACAGGCTTGCATGTTATATGATTGCGCTTAAGAGAGGTTTTAGTATTTTTCTATGCATGTGAATGCATCACTGTGATGAATTTATCTGCAAGAAATGGTGCACTTTCAGAAGCAAGGGTAAAGAGAAATACACTGAAGTGTGACCTAAACAGTGAATGAGGAGCAATGAGCAGCAATCGACAATATGTTTCAACCATTGCAATGCTAGGAACAACCTGCACCAAACATTAGATCACATTAAAAGAAATGTCAAAACTGTCAGACATCTGATAGATAGTCCACAACATCTATATTGCAAAGTAGAAACCATTTAGTCGCAGCTACGGCAAGTCATTTCCAGAAGAGCAAATCACAGGAAGGAAGTTCAAAAAGCCTAGTCTCAATTTATAAACTAGACCCGTTAGATATAATCTTCTTCACAGCACTGTTGTAGCACTTATTTACACTTTGATCACAGAAGCCAATGCAACATACATCCTCAACAATTCTCATTTTGCCAATTGCTGTCATTAATTACAATGTTTCTTTCTGAGTTTTACTTTTGGACAAGAGACCTTTATTTTGAACTACAGCTAAGTTTCCATTTTGAATCCCACGACGCACTTTTTGATACTATGGGCCACCCCACAAGAATCATAAAATAACAACAAGTTATGAAGATGGATGTTAGACAAATAAGGCTGACTAAGAGTGGGTTTCCTGACTAAAGATGTTCCCCTTTCTACCCACCTACCAAGTTACAGATCTTTCAGCCATAGCACAGAAAGCACAGAATGTGAGTTTGACCAACATGCGTTACCAAGGAAGCAACATAGAAAAGAGACTTGGACTGTACATGAATACCTAATAAATCACACCACGAAATTTATCTTCAAGACAAAACTCTTTCATTAAGATATGTAATCAGGACAAATTTTCAAGAACCTTTCCATATCATCAGACAGAAACACAGCATCATCAGCAAAACATGTAGACATCCTCAACCAATTATCATACCATTAACTCTCTATTTTTACCCTCTGCTAATCATTCTACTTAAACCATTGACTTCAAAGGCAAACAAAGAACAAGATAAAAGACATCCCAGGAAAACCACCATTAAAATAAAGATTGAGCTCCACATTAACCAAAGCTGAAACAAATGTAAAACACAATCCCCTCTCAAACACACAAATGTGTAAATGTCAGTTATGCAACTAATAATTACAAAGACCATTTACAGGCTCCCGATGGCAAAAGATAAGGCTTCAGCATTTCTTGGAACTGTGTTATAAACTGATCTTCAACACCTATATAATCTTTTCCCTTGTTTCATCACATCCTTGTTCCAAAACGAAGCTCAAAAACTTAATAACAGGAAACCCATTTTGCTATCTGTATTAATTGTCTGAAGCAGTAAGGATGCTGTTTATGATTTTTATATTTTATGACAACCATCTGGGGATCTGGGAACAAAGCACTATGCCATCTACGCAACAGCATTAGGTGCTACTTTCTGAAATGAGACTGAATGCATCAATCCTTATAATAAAAATTTGTATTAGGTGCTACTTTCTGAAATGAGACTGAATGCATCAATCCTTATAATAAAAACTTGTCATTTTTTTTCTTTTTGCCATGCCTTTGTTCAAAATGAGACCGAATGCTTCAATTTGTATAATAAAAACTTGGTGGTGTCTTTTCTTTTTTGCTATGCCTTTGTTCTTTTGATCTGATTCAAATCTTGCCTGTAATGCTGCAAGAATTGCATTGAATGACAAATGGTTTTTGAACTATGCACCAATTTTGCAAGCATGCATTTAGGGAGCAGATAAAAGTGGATCCTGCTGCCAAGTTGCCAACTTCAACATAAGCAAGCACTAAAAGCATTACCTGCCCAGCAAATAAAGAATCTTCCATTTGAAACACCAACTTCAAACATAGGTTCATGGAAAGTCCAGATAATAGCGACATCGGCAAAGGGCTTACTTCCCTCATCACCATTAACCGCTCATTAGACTGCATGTTTGTTCCAGTTAATAATTCAGAAACTCCAGCGGAGGATAACCAGTTCACCACTGTTTCAGAAGCTGGCTGAGCCATGGTGTAGGATACAACCCAAAACATTCCAACTGATTTGTCATCCATATTCATGTAATCCAACATCCGATCCCCTGAAAAGAAAGGTCAAACAAATTTAAACATGAGTACAAATTTGTTTGATACTTAACAAGTGTCAATCCTCATACTTAGCATTGTTTAGTAAGAAGCACGAGTGTTGAAAAGTATGCATTCCATGAGAAGTATGGCAATGTGAAAAGTGAAAAATCAAGAAAGAACAGGTCCCTTCCCCTCTTTTGAAAACAGCTACTGTCTTTGTTGGGAGAGTATCAACAAAAATAAGTGAGCGCACACATGCATATGTATGTGAAAGCACATGCCCACAAAATGTGCTGAAATTCAAGTAGTTTTCTAAAATCAATATATCCTGATGATAAAAACATGCATTTACCTTAAAATGTAAAGTAGAAAACTGAAAGAAGCAGAAGAGTGCTTCACACTAAAGCATTTTTCTAATACTAACCACCAGCAAGATCCACATTATCAAACCAGTTCGATTCTGCAATTACTACTGGAAGAAATTTACCTGCTCTTTTTTCTGTTTCATATGTGAGACAAATTTACCTTTGCTTGCTTGCCTCCACCACTCATCTATTTGCTTTCCTTTCTGAAGCTGTTCGCTATTTAAACATTCCCTTGTTGATGTGTTCAATGACCAAATACGTAAGTTTTGGCAACTGCTAATATAATCAAGCAGGATGCTTTGAGGATTATTAGGATCAGAGCTTCGATCTTCCCTGTGAAATGATAAAACCTTTCGGGTTGTCTCTACCTGCCAGCAAAATTGCGATGCCCAAGAATGAGTGTGACAAGTTGACCCTAAGATTATGGCTAATATTATGACCAATAAGCATGAACCCCCTATATATCTGCTACAAATTAAGGCCAATAAAATTTCACGAAGGATGAAAGAAGCTAATGTAAATGCATTGGACAAGGAATAAACAACATTGAGATATATTATGACAGTGAGAAAAATGCAAAACTACACCAGGCAGTATAAAGGCAATGAATTTTACGGTAACAACAACCTTTCTAGCATCTGTATTTAATGCATTCATCACAAGCTCAATCTAAATAATTTGTGCAAACAGCCCAGCAACACGATTTGTTCAAACAATGTTCAAATCACCCTCTATTAGCCTTGAAACCAGTTTGTCCACAAAATCAATAAAAGAAACAACATTGAGATATATTATGATGGTGAGAAAGATGCAAAACTACACCAGGCAGTATAAAGGCAATGAATTTTACGGTAATAACAACCTTTCTAGCATCTGTATTTAATGCATTCATCACAAGCTCAATCCGAATAATTTGTGCAAACAGCCAAGTAACATGATTTGTTCGAACAATGTGCTGATCACCCTCTATTAGCCTTGAAACTAGTTTGTCCACAAAATCGATAAAATCTATGCACCCACTTTTCACAAGAAAGTAGAAGATATCAGAGAATACAAGCCACTCCTGCCAACAATTCATTTCTGCAAATGAAAAAAAAATTACAGGAATTATTATCCTACAAAAAGAAGCATTTCAAAATTTGCTATAATCAATTTTAAACCAGACACAGTAAACTTATTAGAAACATAAGCAGCTTCGTGCACTTAAAAGTAGTGGGGCTACCATGACAAACATGTCCACCAAGTTGCTCAACCATGCTTACTGCTTCATATTACTTAAAAATTGTGCTATTAAATTTTCAATTCTGCTGGTGAAAATATGCAATTTAACAGTTGAACAATCCTACCAGACATTCAATGAAGAAAAGATCATGAACAGTAAGTGATCCTTGAGCACATTATATAGGAACAGAAGAAAGTAAAAAAAAAAATTAAAGGAATAAATAATTGCCTGAATTTGTCAACTTCAACAGCTCAACAATTCTATCAATAGTTGCCTCACAAATCATACTAGAAGTGAAAACAGCACCAGGAGTAGGCCCATGAGCTGGATTCCTATAGCAAGAAGCCACAAGAAGCACACGCTTCCACCAGTCAGGTGATGGAGTGGTACGAAGAGCATGTCTTATACAACGCAAAGCTCTTTCCCAGTCCAAACTTCCCCTCTGAATAGAATTTGCAAGATCCTACATGGTTAAAAGGAAACAATTTCACAGGTGGTAGTAGATAGATGCATGTGTTTTTGCGTTTGACAGGCACAAAATTACTCAATTACAAACATAATATTTTAATTAAAAGCATTGCATTTTCAGACATAAGATAAAGAACACCCCTTAAAGAAAGGAGGAGGAAATAACAGCTTCCATGCACTGTACAAGGCTCCAAGTTAGCTGGTTCATCCCAGACATGCATTTGATGATATGACAAAAATGTTTTATTTAAAAATAATCTCACCTTTTAAAAAAAAATACATGCTCGAGTAAAAACATATATACCATGGGGAATACTAGACAGCTTTTAAACCAAGTTTTTAAAGGAGCTAAAGGATGGGGAAAGGATGCACTAGAAGTTTGGAAATGTACTTTAATTCATCAAAAAACAATAGAAGGCATGTAAAAAGTGAATCAAAACCAAATTCATAACTTTGATAACAAAGATATCTTTCCACATAAATAGAGTAAAACTTTTGATAAACTAGAGTGTAATGATAAAACTCATCAGGCAAATTGAAGTCCAACAAAAATATCATGGTATAAGTAACGAACTGCATATAGAATTATCCAATTTTTAACCAGAAGCAATTAAAGAAAGAATGAAAGGTAAATACAGCCCACCTGTGCACGTGTAAATATATAAACATATATGCAGACACAAGCATAAGTGCAAATTGTTAAAAACAGTTGTTAAATTTGCAGCCATTTGACTTTTAAGCAACATTGTATAAAGAACATTCTCCATAAATCAATATTTAAAATATATTTAGAGATAAGAATTATAATGATGATAAATTTGCCATACACGAAACAAATAAAAGATATTTCACCTTACAATGTCAGAATGTTTCTTTCCAGGTGAAGACACAAGAAAAACATGGTTATTTTACTGTCCTGTTAAGGCTGACAAGGTAAAACAGAGAATCCAAGACAAAACACAATCTTCCAATCCTAGATACAGGGATCTCACGGAAGATGCTCTGCGACATATACAATAAAATACTAGCTTCATTTACTTAGAAAGTCTTTCACCGGTTTTTTGCAGTTCTTTCTTTTCTAAAGCACAAGAGAACTACACAAAACAGTGGGTATACTAAAAACGAACTTGTATTTTCTATTTTTATTAGATGTCTTATCTGGTGTACTTCTTGTTCTATGTTTTAGACAATGCAAGCTCCATTAACACACAAACAGGTCACGAGCAAATTTTGTATAAGATCCAGAATCTGTCGTTCAGGAAGTCCACACATGAATCACACCTCCTTCAAAATACTCTAAAAGCATATTGTTAATGATGTAGCAGCTCATCTCTGAAGCATCTTAGCTTGCTGAAGAAGAAATTTTTATACAAGATTATATAAAACCAGATAGAATGCTGGAATTTTCTGAAATGGAGTTTATATCTATGCTAATATTTTTGTATATAATGTCTATTAATATCTTCAAAGTTCAAATTCACCAATATCATAAGTAAAATGAGCAGCCACAATCACCATGTTGGCCTTAACAGCATTTGTCTAGATAATTAATAAAATACCCACAGATACAGAATGTTAGATGGAGGAGTTAGTTTAGGAAACAAAGATAGGTTATACATTATCTCAATCATCTTCATGTGGGTAACAAAGGAAGCAGTAGTCATCTTTCAGGCCTCAACATCATATGTCTAGATAATTAATATTATACCAAAAACAGAATGTTTGATAAAGGGTTTTTTGAAACAAAGATAGCACATATATTGTCCCAGTCTTTCCATATGTAATTCCATTTGATGTCTTCACAGTTCAACTTCACCAATAGTAGTGAACATGGGGAACAAAATCAGCAGTAATCATTATTTATGACTCAAAAGTGACCTGAATGCATAATTACTTTTATCCCATATTCTCATTGTGGCACACCACAGCATCAATATTATAACTATGGCCATTCCTTGTTTCCAAAAGTATTCATTTATGAATCTTCAATCCATCATATCCTCACCTATCGACCCCTCTACTTCCATAATCTCTTTTCAAGTGCTTTTAATTTAATCCAAATATAAAGAAATGAATAAGAAAATGGTGACCATCACTGTCTGTATATCCTCAACTGATTACACTAATTAGTGTCAGCATCCATTACAATAAGCATGGAATAGGTGCAATAAGACAATACAGGTCTCTGGAGATCAAAATTAAATTCATTTTCACAAGGAAAATGCTACGCATACAATGAATCATACTAAAACTCCAAACAAACAGATGTGGAAACTGATAAGCAGTGAATTGTGGGTCTCAAAACTATCAAATGATTGATAGAGGATAAAAAGGGAAATAACAACACCTGTTTGTATGAAACTTTTGAACGGTTTGTTTTTATATATAGCATTGCTTTCACAACTGCAAAATGTCACTGCTTCTAAATCATGATGGGAACATGCATATCTACCATGTATTGGTTCAATGAACGAAAAGAAAATGAGAACCTCTTTATGATTAGTCCAACAGGAAAGCATCTATAATGCACTTCGTTGAAACTTGAACTAATTTTGGATTATGAATAATTTGAAGAAATTCTATAAGGCATGAAAAAAATGGTTCTTGTTATCCAATTAAAAATGCATTATTGCAAACAGTAGTAATGATATACGCCTGCACAACCAGCAGACTACCATTGCTGGTGGCTGTATTCGGAAGGCCCCGTGATAACAGGTCCTGCCATCAAAAGGATGATATTCAAGGATATCATAAACCAGAACCATACTATTTCACTAGAATGAGGTATAATTTTTCGAAGTTCCAGAGTGAGTTCTTAGAAAAATACATCACCTCTCCATGCAAAGGTTCTCCAAGCACACTTGGATATGTGATTGGTGAATAGCGCAAGTTAGCCACAGCTTCAACTGAAACAGTAGGAATTGTAGGAGACAAAACCCGATGGGTACCAAATGTGGGGCAGTGAAGGTGTTGATCCAACATTTGCATGTGCATAGCCATCATATCTCGCCTCCTATGAATCTCCAAGATAAGTGTAAATAAGGCCTCGTCATCAGGAATGTTCTCTATAAACTGCAAGCCGCTGCGCAATAATTCATAGAAGGGCACTCGGCATTTATCCTCATCCACCAGCAGCCAGATCACATCCAAACAACTATGCAGCCATTCAATCAGAGCCTTGACAGGTCTCCAGGATTTCACACCATCAGATTCATCGACACCATGTTGTCTTTGATCCCAATTAACCAGCCAGCTCAACATATGGTTGAAAATATCAGCATGAGTCACTGGCTTCAAATTAAACTCAAGTCCAGTTAAAATAATCTTGCAACATAGCTGGCGAAGACTGCTCATGGCACTGTCCCTTATCAATAAATTGACCCTTGCTGAAGATTGTGGCCCATTACCAGAAATATCAGATGATTTAACCGGAGACATAGCTACAGAAGGTGAAGCTTCCATCCCCATTGGGGCTGGAGAGCCAATGCCATGAACAGAAGATAGTGGGGATGTAGGATTCAAAGACTGAAAAATTGACGAATTGGAGATTGTACTTGAAGAAGGAAGCATCCCATTCTGTGCTAAACCAGAGGACGAAACAGCTGGCACTGCTTGACCTGCCTGGCTGGCTGACAATTCGGTGGTAGATACTGAAGAAAGAAGACTCGGCAAGAAACTATCCCAGTTAATGTACTCTATGCTACATAAACTCCGTAGGGCAAATAGAAGAAAATCCGCCCGCGGGGCGTGATTACTACATTGCACAACCAGAGTTATAAGTACAGATTCTGTAACAGCACGCAATTGCTCTTGATCCTGAAGTGTACGAACATACACACGTCACATTATCAAAACACGATATTTTTTTACCATTTAAAAACGAGTACACCAAAAAAAAAAAAGAAGTAACTCGATGTTAAAGCACGAATACTTACCGGAAACTGGGTATGAAGTTGCTCGAAATCTAAGAGAAATTGCTCATTCGGAGGAGGAAGCTCTCTGTTGAGAGCAAGAACACGCTTTTGGGTCTTGTTCCTGAAAAAAAAAGTCAGATTTTTTTTAAAAATATAATAATAATAATAATAAGAAGAAGAAGAGAATAAGCCTCGAAGGAAAAGCGAATTTAAAACTCACGGCAGTTCGCGAGCTGAATCATCGGGTTTTTGGCGGCTGCTTCGCTGCGAAAAGGAAATCAAGAAGCATTAATGACTAATCTTTTCTCTTTTTTGGAGGTGCTTGATAAAATTGAGAATAAGAATGAAAACGATGATTTACGCCTAAGTAGAGGTTGAAGAGATCGATAATGGCAGCTCGAGCTGGGTGGAATTGGTGACCACGTGAGGAGGCTGAGGCCGAGGCTGCTGCTGTTGTTATTGATCTCTGGCTTTGTTCCATTTTATTTTCACTTCATTTCATGTTTTGTCGGAGGAAAGGTTCGAGTACTGAGGAGTAGCGAGAAGAAAGAGCACTGACCGAGTCGCTGTGAGTTCCTGGCACAATAGTATAGTGTAGCGGAAAGGAAAGGGAAAATTTGACGAAGGCGAGTGTGGGTGCTGCGAGAAGCCTTCTAGGCCCATTAGCGGGGATTGAATTTGGGTCGGGGGTCCGGACCCATTTGGAAAATTCACTTAAAGGAGAGAACCCGTTTTTCAGCTAAAATGGTAATATAATTTCGACTCTACCAACAAATTCTTTTTTGCCATTTTTGTTCTTGGCTTCTAGCGATGTTTTTTATTTTATTACACCATTTTGAGATAATTTACAAATAAATGAATTTCTCCATGACAAAGCAAGGGAAGGGTAACCCTACACGTCGATGGTTGTATATATTTTTAGAAACAGGGTTAAGCATCCATTGATTCAAGTTTTTCTTCGTGGTAATTTAATAAATAACACTTCCGTTTTAAAAGAAATTATTTTTAAAGAAATTAAAATGAAAAGATTGTATTTTTTTTTAAAATGCAATATTTTTTTCATTTGGATAGTAGAAGAAATCTTTTGATTTTTTTCTACAATTTTCTTTCAAAACTTTTTCACTTTTTTCAAATGAAAAATAAACTAAAATGATAGATTATAATAAATCATTTTTTCATCTACGAGCACATTTGCAATGTAAAATATCAAAAAAAAAAATTACATATATTTTTATATCTGGATAATATTATAAATTCATTGTTTTTGGTAAAATATCTAATATGTTTTTTTTACTTGATAAGTAGAAACTTTCAATGAGAATTTTTAATTTAAAATAAAATAAAATATTGTTTTATGGTTGGATTGTAATAAATAAAAAAATAAAATAAGATGACAATTATAGATTATGGTTTCAATTTTTGTGGAAATATAGCTATGTTTTTTTGGATAAAATAAGATGACAATTGTGTAAGATAAAATAAAATAAATCTTACAATTTCTCATTTTTTGGATAGAAAAGTTCTTCTATGTTTTTTTCAAAATGAACATGTTTTTTTAATTTTAGATAAAAAATTAAAAACTAAAACCAAGAATAGCTACAAATGAAGATCAAAAATGATTTTTTTATTATTATTAAACAGGTCTTGAAACTCTCGACAAACGAAGAAAAAATATCATTTTGCATGGTGTTTTGTTGAATTGCCCATTATCATCTTGAATGACAGATCTCTTTTCACATACATTTGAACAGTTTTTTTTTACATAGAAAAGGTAAGTGTTCAGTTTTTAAAACTATAATAGTTAATTTTTTTAAAAATAATTTTTATTTAAAAATATAATAAAATAATCGTTTTACATAACAATACTAGTTACTTTTTATGAAGTATTAAGAAAAACCGTGTTCCGTTTAAAAATATTTTTTTTACTTTTGTAAATTATTTTACGTTATCACAAGACACTTGTTCGATCTAAAAGGTGTGTTCCAAAAAAACAAAATCAAACACTAAAAGTGAGGTCTTTCATGGGGATTAGAAATCAACAGGAAAATCAAGTTAAAGAACAAGGTTTTTGCGCGTGACCGGAAACACATCAGATGCCATTAAAGAATTTAAATCTCGCCGGGAACTTCATCGAGATATTTAAGAGGGCTAGTTTTTTTTTTTTTAATCGTGAACAAAACTTGACTCGCTGCTTCTTGTTCAACGAGATGACTCCAGAGGGAGCTTCAGTCACATTTTTCTCCATGGTTTAGGGTCGATTTCGTCGAGAAATTAAGATTTCTTTTGCATTTTTTTTCCGGTTTCCTTGGACATTCAAAAATTTACAAGTTAAAATTTAAGATCAAAGTTAAAATTATCTAAGGTGAATGGCTAGAAAAAAGAAATTGCAGGGTCGGGCCCTGCCAACCCCCCTGCCTCTGCCTTGAGATTCACTCAAGTTTCATGTTTTTAGTTTCTTTTCAGATGCGTTTTCCCAGTCCCTGAATTCTAAACGATGAAACGTGTACAGCTATACACTGGCAAAGTTGGGCGATCGCTATCTCATTCCAGGACAAGAGGAGTAACACAGAGAAGGGAGCTTCTTCTTTCTGGAACTCAGCTCGTCGCAGTCTGGCTTTGATTGTTTTTTAAATAATTTTTTATATTAAAATATATAGTAATAATAAAATATTAAAAATATATTAATTTAAAATTAATAAAAAAAATTTAAATTTTTTTTTAAAAATATTTTTAAAAATATAAAAACAAATATGCATTTTCCACACTGGAACTCCCCTCGAAGGCCGTGAGGTGACCCCCTTCTGCCCCCGCATTAAAAAGCCTGCAGATACACCTCTTCAAATCACATATCTAATTTATTTTTAAACAAAGTTTTGTCCTCTGTGATATCCTCCCTGCCTACCTTGGTACTTCACTCAGATCCTTTATTTAAAAAATTATTTTATTATATTTATAACTAAAGCCAATTATTTTTCGTAGCGCTCAACGTGCATGTTGAACATATCGCCTTCCAAGGTAACTTTAGTTCTTTTAACGGATAATAAAAATACCGATATTTTTAAGTACAAAGTGTGACGGTATATATTTATTTTCAGAAAAGTTTGGAAATATAGTACAAACTGAGTTTTTTAAAAATTTAAAAATTTAATTTAATTTTTTTATATTTTATATTTTTAATATATTTTTAAATAAAAAATACTTCAAACTATTATTATTACTACATCCTCAAACACATGATATAAAAAACTCGATCGCAGCCTGGAATCATTGCATTTGATGAAACGGCTTTCCAATCTCTATGGTTTTGAAAGCATGAACGTTAAATATTAAACAAAACTTCAAGAAATAATAAATAATGGACTATGATCTTAACATACAGTATCCAATAATAGATGTTATACAGTCTAATATCTTTTGTGTATTTTTTAAAAAAATTTTCCTTTAATGTATAGCATCACTTTCTTAGAAGGATAAAATGATCTATAGAATTCATATCAATTTTACATGTAAAATAATATATCAATCTCTAAATTGCAAAGCACGTTTTAATTTATTAAATGATGTAAACGCTGCTATGTGAGCGTGGAGGAATTTTTTATGAAAATACTACCAAAAACTAAAAATCAGGTGAATTAACCAATTATTTTCTCATGAATCATTATTATATAACAATACTATATATTTTATATTTTAGACCGACCTCTATAATTTATCCTGATTTTTTATAATATTATATATTTCTCATATTAAGAGTTTGAAGATTGATGTGGTTTTTTTTATATTTTCTAATGATTTTTTTATTTAATTTTAAAATTAAAAATTAAATTTTATATTTTATTCTTTATAAAGCAATCTTAATTTCATCATCATGACTATGAATTAACAAGTTAATTTATTTTTTTTAAAAATATTTTTTAATCACATCAACCAACATTAATTTAATTAAAAATTAAATTTTATAATTTATTTTGATTTATTTGTAACAAATTTATCCCGATTTTAAAATTTTAATATTAAAAAAAATATTATTTTAATTAAATTATATTCTTATTAATTATTAAAATCATACTTAGATTCGCTAACTTAACAAGTTCATATCAAATTAATTAATCCCCACGTAGTTTTTTTTTTTACTAGAGAACATACTACTTATATTTGATTTTTTTATATTAAAAAAATCGAACTCACATGCAACCCGCTCGTATGCTGCGGGTCATGATCTTGTTTCTTTCTACAACGTAGCTGTTGCGAAGAGTATTTACACGAAGAAATAAAAAAATCCTGCCCCCCCGCTCTGTCTCTTTACTATACAACTAAGCTAAACTAAACTAAACCCGTCCCTTTTTTAAAAAAAAAACGCTTCCCACAGTAGAGAGAGACCCCGAAAGGAGCAAACTTTTTTCTCTCTGCTTTCTCTCTTCCGACTCTTTCTCGTTCTCTTCTAATGTGTTTGGGTTGGTCTTATAATAGATTTCCTTTCCGAGTTTTATGGTCTTTTCAAGATATAAAAGATTTAATTTGTAGCTGAAGTTTCAATGGCTGTGCTGTTCCTGCTTTTCTTGCTGACAGTGTCTGTTGTTTCTGCTGATGAAGGTAATAAGCTTCTTTCTTTGTGCTTTCATGGTTTTATTGCTTTTTCTTAAATTGAGTCTCTAATTGTTGGTTTGTTCTGGTTTTGTACTTGTATCTTATTACTAGCTGCAGCTGAGTGCTCTTAGCTAGCTTATTTTATTTCATTTCACTCTTGAATCAATGATTTGCAGGCATTAGTTGCCATTCTATTCTACCATTTTGCTTTTGCCTTTTCTCTCCGTTCACCTCGAGTTCCTTTTTCATTTCAAGTTGTCTGCTTTTGTGTAGCTCTGTAGTTATATTCGTGTGTGCCTCTTTGCTGGGTATTCCTCTGTTTTGCTTCTCCCTTTTCTTATTAAATTTTTGCAATATTTCATTTATCTCTACCAGAGCATAAGCCTCTGCATAATAATCTCTCCCTTCGCTGAAAACCTCTAATCTCTTCTCCACCCTCTCTTTTAATGGGGAATCTCAACCATATTGCTTCCCAGCTCATGTGGCAGTCCTTTTACCAGAAGATGCTGTCATATATTTCTAATAAATACGGTGTAGGACCAAAATACCATTAGCTCGAGGATGCAAAAGCATTTGGTTTGAATGGATTGGAATCCTAGAAATCTTCTTCCAAGGCTATCATTGTCATTTCGCTACTAGTACCGCAACCAGTCGCATACATATGTTCTACTACAGCATCGTATACCTCCCCCCAAGTGGATATAATATGCAAAAACCATTACCTTTCTCTGCTATTCTATTAATCCCCAGAGCTCTTTTTAAAATTATAGAAGTCATCCTCGTCGCAGATCTGATTGTCATGGTATTCAGGAATAAACCTGCCTATTATCGTGTATTCCATATGAATATATAGAGATTTGATATTTGGAAATTTTCGAAGTTGATGATGGTCTACTACGGACAAGGCTTAAACCCATGTTCAAAGTTAGGTGGCAGTGCTACATAAATTGTGCGATGGGTTATTTATTTACTGGACACCATAACACTACTTTATATTATTTATAGTTTAAATGTAGGAATCTGCACCCTCCCTTTCTTCAAAAAATAGCAGCAACCTCAAAAGATGACCTTTTCCAGGTTGTAAGTGACTCACTACATAGTGGAACCCATTTCGAATAACATGATTTTTCCCACAGATAAAGACCCTCAAATAACATCTTTCTCATAAAAAATACTTTGCCGATTGGAATTCATTAACCTCTATATCTAAGTTCTGCAAAAGAAGACAGATAACGATGCCTGTATTTACATTATCATTTATGTCTTCTGCTATGAAGATGATCAATGAATGTTACGCATGATTGTACAAAGTAGATAAACACAACATGCATTTTAACAGTAAAAGAATTTGTGAGCCCCATCATCTGTTGGTGCCATCTTAAAGTTTTTCTCGATAAGAAAAGTGGGGGGCTTTTAGTATCATGATTCCAAACTGGATTGGGATTAGTGGACGAATTTGATCCCATTTTTTGAAATAAGACCAAAAGAGGGTAAAGGTAAATTGCTAGATGCTGTAATTGTAAAAAGGAATCAAGTTTGCATTTATGTTTCTTTTTTATCCACTAGTTGTTTTTGCCACTGTTATTAAGTGATAATGCCTAAAAAATGTATTGTGTATGGGTGAAAAATGAGGCACACAACGCATGGATGATCATGGATATCCACCTGATTGGTGTCAAATGAGCTCAAGTTACAGAACTTTGTGTCTGACAATTTGGAAATTATTTTCCATGCCTGACTACTGACTATTTTTCTCTTCAATGTCAAAATGCACTCGTCCTTTATGTGTTTCAGATTTTCTCAGGTCAAGGACTGATCCTCTTTCTAAACATAGTATTGCAATGTCTGCATTCATACTTCGTATGAAATATAGTTATCAACACTTTTAGTGGTTTCATTAAGATGAAATCTTCTGTCAACAAGGACAATTTTTTTGCCTGCATCCTACTGCTGAATTGCATTTCCCCCCCTTTTTCCAGATGGCTTCATTGGTGTAAACATTGGCACAGCACTTTCTGACATGCCAAGCCCAACTCAGGTGGTAGCCCTTCTTAAGGCTCAGAATATTAGACATGTCAGGCTCTATGATGCAGACCGAGCCCTGCTTCTTGCCCTTGCCAACACAGGCATCCGTGTAACTGTTTCTGTTCCTAATGACCAGATCCTTGGCATTGGTCAATCAAATGCCACGGCAGCCAACTGGGTTGCTCGAAATGTAATAGCCCATGTCCCTGCCACCAACATCACAGCCATTGCAATTGGATCTGAAATCCTTACTACGATCCCAAATGCTGCCCCTGTCCTGGTCTCTGCCCTGAAGTTCATCCATTCTGCCCTTGTTGCCTCCAATCTCGATGGCCAGATTAAAGTCTCTACCCCTCACTCTTCTTCCATCATCCTTGACTCGTTCCCTCCTTCCCAAGCTTTTTTTAATCGCTCTTGGGATCCAGTCATGGTTCCCTTGCTTAAATTTTTGCAGTCCACAGGGTCGTACTTCATGCTAAATGCATATCCATATTACGACTACATGCAATCAAATGGTGTGATCCCATTGGATTATGCGCTTTTCCGTCCCCTCCCTCCTGACAAGGAAGCCGTGGATGCTAATACACTCCTTCATTACACTAATGTCTTTGATGCCATTGTTGATGCAGCATATTTTGCTATGTCCTATCTGAATTTCACCAATGTCCCAATTTTTGTGACGGAGTCTGGCTGGCCTTCCAAAGGTGACTCATCTGAGCCAGATGCAACACTTGAAAATGCTAACACTTACAACAGCAACTTGATCAGGCATGTGCTTAATAACACAGGCACTCCCAAACATCCTAAAATTGCAGTTAGTACATATATTTATGAACTCTATAATGAAGATTTGAGACCCGGGGCACTATCTGAAAAGAACTGGGGGCTTTTTGATGCCGACGGCATGCCAGTTTATACCTTACACTTGACTGGTGCTGGTACTGTATTGGCAAACGACACCACAAACCAAACCTTCTGCGTGGCAAAGGAAGGTGCTGACCCGAAGATGCTACAAGCTGCTCTTGATTGGGCTTGCGGGCCAGGAAAAGTTGATTGCTCATACTTGTTACAAGGGCAGCCATGTTACGAGCCAGATAATGTTGTTGCTCATTCAACATATGCTTTCAATGCTTATTTCCAGAAGATGGCCAAGTCTCCCGGTACTTGTGATTTTAAAGGTGTGGCTACAATCACCACCACTGACCCAAGTAAGCAATAATAGTTCTAGCAAGATAGAATTTGAGAAGAAAACAACAAATTACATTACAGTGAGGATATGAATTGCTTTATGAGCATTAATGTGCTAGTGAGATGAATTGCTATGGGTGTTTATCTAGCGTAAAAGCTACTTCACTGCAAAGACAAGTGGCAGGTCCTGTTAACATTTTTAGGGTGTTTAATTCTCGCAACTGCTAGATTGGACCTTTTTTTTTTTTAATTTACCAGAGATGCTCTCACAAGTGAGAGTTTCTGTTGCTTGTCTATTCTTTTCTAGTGTTTTCTTATTGCATAAGAAGCTTCTCATGTTCCTTTACCTGTGCAGGTCATGGTTCCTGTATATTTCCTGGAAGGTACAAACTAAAGATCCTAATTGATTTAAAGGCCTACTTTTCTTTTCTCGTTTCTATTTTCCACTCTTGTCATCCACGTCTAATTCACTTTGTACTGCATTTTAATAACTCTGGTATGGATACACCCGATTGTCATGAGTAGTTTGTTGACATCTCTTCTCTCCTTTTTTTTTGGCTTATGTAGTGCTGGAAGAAATGGCACCTTGCCAAATACAACTTCTCTGGCACCATCTTCAAATTCTACGACGTCTGGTTGCCATTCAGTATATATCTATGGTGCTGGCTCTTTCACAACCTCAGTGATTATAGGTGTTTTGCTAATGAGCGTGTTTTTCTTGTAAAACTTTGTGCATTTGCATTAGTTGTAGCCCCTGATACCCTTTGAAATCATTCAGAACCTTCGTTTTAATGCTCTTAGACAGCTTGCTGCATACCCAATTTTGGTTTTTCCTGGAGAGGAGTTGAGGGGTGGCAAGGTTGACTGATCTTATATATAGCCATGAAGTACTTCTAACAAGAGTAGGTGAAAAGACTTGCCTGGATTATTGTTGTAAGTTATAACTATATTCTCGGGGCAGGATATGTATTCTTTGAACTGGATTTATGATGTGGTCTGTTTCTGATTGGTAGTGTGATGATTTTCAGCAGCAGACAATTTGATTGTTCCCTGTAGTTCGACTTCGATATGCAATGATTTTGCAGATTCTTCTAGGCCTTCATTTGGTCAAATTTGCGACTAATGTTGTTGCGTTTTTTTCAAGAAAGATTGCTCATTTTAGCGTTTGCAACTGTGATTTTTAAATTTACTCTTTTAAAAAAAAAATATTATTTTAATATATTTTAAAATAAAAAATATTATAAAAAAGAACTATTATTATATTTATAAACATCCTCTCAGAATTTATAGTTCTTATAATTCCCAAAATGGATTCATTCAAAGCATCTGGGTGTGCGCAGCTTATTAACGAATAAAAAATAACTAGGATTTCACCTGATGCAATCTGCTAAAAGAACTAAAAAATAATGTCTTGTCTCATTTTGGTTCGAAAAGTTGACGGTACTTCGAGTCCAACTGAATTCTTCCAAGGGGACGTTTGTTGAATGAAAAATGATTTTCTGAAAATGATTTTAATATTTTTTTATGTTTATTTGTTATTAAAAATTAATTAATAAAAAATATTTTTTAGGTAAATAAATTTAATTTAGTTTTCTAAAAAGTATTTTTTTTATTTTGAGTGAAAAATATTTTTTAAAAATTATAAAATTTTAAAAATATCATATTATATGTTAATTATATTAAATTTAGCTTTTACATTTTTTATTACCATATATATTTTATTTTAAATTTTTTTAATTTTATCCATTAAAATTTAATTTTTATATTAACTTTAATTCTTATTTTTATAATTTTTATTTATTTTTTATTGAAATTTTTTTATTTATAAAATTTAATCTTTATTTTTTTATTGTTACTTATTTTATTTAAAATAATTTATAAAATATCAATTATTATTATTTTAATTTCTTTATCTTTTAATTTTTTATTTAGTAGATTTGATTTCTATTATTTTAATTATTATTTATTTTATTTAAAATAATTTATAAAATAATATTTTTTAAATTTCATTCTCATTCAACTTTTTAATTAGTAAGATTTGTTTTTTTTTTTAATAAATTCTAAAATTTTAAAATATTAATAAGTTATTTTTCAGTTTATTTTTCATGATATAACTAAAAATTAAAAAGTATTTTACAATTTATTTTATTTTAAAAAATAATTTAAAAAAAAACTAAATTTTTTTTATTTTTTAATCCAGATGAGCTCACCGTCCCCATTCGATCCGATACATCTAGAAAAATAAATTTCTGACAACACTGACCAGTTTTCTTCTTTCGTACTAGGGTTCAATGGGAAACCTCTTTTGGTCTTGGCACGTGCCTCTTCTTTTTATACATTCTATCGGGTTAACTGGCACAAATTCAATTTCCTTTCCTAAGTGACATCGAAATCCTGTTTCAGCTGATTCTTAAACAGCAGATTATGTAACAAGCGATTCTGTCATAGTATTCAGGGCCTATTTTTCCTTCTTCCCAGTAGGTGTAGGCTTCATCGAAAAGCGACTAACCCGAGAGGCATCTAGCTCCATGCATTTATAAGTGACCGATGGCTCTGTGTAACCAGCAAAATAGACCTTAGATATCCTCCGAGTGGGAAGGAAAGCGTGATGACGAAGCCCGATGAAGGGAGAGAGAGAAAAGTACCAGGATCTAATTCTCGGTCTTTGTTGGATTTGTCAAGGCCTTCTATTTATTACGTTTATCCGATATAGGAAAGAGATGGAAGATAGTTTGACATATACACAGCACAAAATGGGAGAAGATGAGCTGTATAGGACTCCTCAAGGCAAGGAATTCTGAACTAGGACTACTAGCCGCGTTCTAGGTGAATGGAGTAGCCAGAAGAGAAGACAACAATCGTTCAAGCAAGAACGAAGACAGGACAGACAGACTTGATCGATCAAGTAAGTAAACTGAAAGCAAGAGTTCTACCCTTTTCTCATGGAATCCGGAATTAAAGGAGATGAGGGCAAGAAGGGAACTCTACACGGGGTTACACATTCTTGGAGCTTTGAATAGAAGTCATGGTAGACGAGAAAAGCGGAACTGACCTTCAAATGAAACGAGAGAACAAGTCTCGTTAACAGTCAAGCTTAACCCTCGGGGTTAGTGTTTTGTGATTTATATACCTATGAATGTTGCGCTAGTACTGATATTAGATCTTTGAACAGCCATGGTCTAATTTGTTCCCACTCACAGTATCTTCTTATTTTTCAACTACATGAGACCTGGGAGTTCCCACAGCTACAGCAAACTTGTCAGCTGAAGCAACTTCAATTGCAAGAAAATATGAGCCGAAACCTTTCTATGGGATTTCATCCTGATCTACGGTACGTCACTCGATCGACTAATTAATTCCATTGCCTAAAAATATATAATTCACGTGAATTACTTTAATTATGCTTTGCCTCAGGAAGCCACTCATCCATTTCTCGAACTATCTCAAGTCAACATCTAAGTGAGTCTATCCATTTATAACTGATAAGGTTAGGTATATTTTGCTTTAAAGCAATCCCCAGTACCAAACTAATCTTATCCATTCCACCTTAACCTAGATAATTGGTTATTAGAAAAACTGTGGCAAGTACCCTCCAAATTCTCCCCCCCCCCCCCAAAATTCCCCCCCCCCCCCCTAAAATAGCAAAGCCAAAGAGCAAGGAAAATCGATTTAATCATTATATAAAAATAACGAAAAATAAGAAACAGAAGAAGGTAGATTTGGTAACCATACCATACTGATTAAAAGATTTTTATCCATGACAGTTTGAAGCCCATATCCTGTGATCTCGAAACAGTTTAAAAGAGGCAAAGTTCTCAGTTTTCCATTCGCCTTCGAAGTGAT
Organism: Populus euphratica; assembly: GCF_000495115.2. Taxonomy (NCBI): domain Eukaryota; kingdom Viridiplantae; phylum Streptophyta; class Magnoliopsida; order Malpighiales; family Salicaceae; genus Populus; species Populus euphratica. Next base: position 6,526,959 of record NW_011499845.1, on the reverse strand, counting down.
TTGCACCAGAATCTCATCATGCAATCTCGAATTCAAAGGCTTTTCAATGATGATATCCCACCATGATAATACATCTTTGTTCACGGCATCTCTGAGCAGCATGCAAACTTCACTCGTGACAAGAAGCTCAGGTACATCGAGGTACGCAAAGACAAGAAATAGAACGTCATGGGGTGCCCCTGGTTCCACTTTTAGGTTTTATATCTATTTTTGGAACTACGACCAGAAACAAAAGCAGAAAGAATTTGCTGAGTCTGCACAAACTATTCTGTGCTTTCATGCATTTCTCACTCTACAGACAGTAAAAATCCCCATGTTCCCAGTCAAGCTACAATATTAGTAACTGAGTTTGAATTTTAATTTCGTAGATATAAACAGGAGAAAGTTCAAGAAAAGAGGTGTGGAAGGATTGCACAGCAAGACAAGTTGAGTAACCGAGGTTGAGGTTATAGATGATGAGCAACGTGGACCGAACACCTGTAAATGGTACGTCCAAGTAATTTGACAAAGACTGTCGACAGCTTTTCATTTCTTGCTTGCTGAGCAAATGAACTCAAGACTCCAAATTATCGCAGGTCCACCTTTGCAAGATAACAAAGGCAACACTTGCAGGTATCCTTGGCATTATCATTTATCAAAACCTGAGCTTGTGATATTTGTGCCAGTGAAATTGCTGGTGAGAGGATTAAGTGACCAAAAAAAAAAAATGCTATTTGTGTCACCGTGTTGCAGATAACATGGTGAGGTTAATTGTACTAATTCATAGTAAATGTCTAAAGCGTGAAAAACGAAAATCCTTGACAAATAAACCGAAGATATTAAGCTTCCTGCCTGGTTTAATTAATTTGTAATGTAAAGAAAATAATGCAGCAACAAAATGGTAAAAGAGTAGCGATCTCTTATGCTCTTAGGATGAGAGAGTGTTGTACAGCTGAAAGGTAAAAAAAAAAAAAAAAAAATAAAAATTATAGGATTAAAATCTAATTAT
>NW_011499845.1:6510879-6525961 GCF_000495115.2 Populus euphratica | reverse complement strand
ATGAGAGAGTGTTTTTCAGCTGAAAGAAAAAAAAAAAAAAAAAATTAAAAATTATAGGATTACAGTCTAATTATATATAAAAACTGGCCAATGAAACGTATGATAGCTGTCGAGTTGCGACAGCATGGCACAACCACATAGAAAAGCAAGGAACTCAAAATTTATAAACTGTCAGCGTTCCAAAGGTTCGACAGCAGTCCTAAAGAGAAGGATGTAAAACTTGTCAATCGAAAAATACAAGAAGCCTCCTGTGGAATGAGTAACATATGAACCAAAGCTAGTGCCAACAATGCAGTGCCAGGCTGGACCATATGCAGCATCAAATTCCTGCCAAACCATTAAAAACTGGGAACTGTTAGATTGTTAATGTTAAATGGCACTTCCAACAACAAATTCCATAAATTGCTGCTTAGATGATAATCATAATCTCTTAGGCAACAGGAGGATAGAGGACAAGCAGAAATTTGTCCATCTCTGTTTTTAGTACTCAAACATCAATACAATTAATGCTTCAATAGGTCTTCTTTAAAACATGCAACAAAATAATAATAGATGGTTACAGAACAACCCCAAGGATATGGGGCCAATTTACTCTACCAAGTTGAAGTTTGACAAGTGTCATTCCCCCATCCCAGCTTCCATGGTATCTCTAGAAAACTCGATGCAGAGTAACATATGCTCGCACATGCTGTTGTTATGTTCCACTAGCAATAATTAGTCAAGAAAATTGGTTTTGGCTTACAATATTCAAGTCTATTAACTGCTTGACTAGATGTAAGAGAGATAGAGATAGCGTTTCCATGTGTAAAGGACTACCATGAATCACAGAAGCTTGTTATTCATCAAACTGGAAACAATACCACTATATTTCAAAGATGATGGAAACAGCCCATTTCTCTTTTGTTGTGTTCCCACGTTCCAGGTTGTGTAACTTTTTCTCTCTCCCCATTTTCCCGCTTCTAGTTTTCATTTTATCTATCAAACAAAGGTTCTCTTCTTAAAACACTCTAACAGTAGGTAATTTCAATGTTTGATGAAGATAATGGTTGCATACATGAGAAAGTTCCGACGGGGAAAAAAGGAAAATGTAAGAGACTGGGAACGGAGTAAATCCAGAGAAATCCACCGCTGGATGCTTTTTCCATAAAGCTTCTTTTAACACACAGAAACCTGGAAACGAATGAACAGGTATAGACAACTGTATCCTCAAGAAACGCAACTGACAAAGTTCTCATTTGAGCCATAGAACATTTGGCTAGCAAGGGCTGCCTAATGCCAACATCAGCTGAAAGAGCAGTAAGCTAATTGTTTATTTGATAGTGCACTATGGAGTGTTGCAATGTGCTTAGGCCAGACAAGTCCATATTCTTAACATTTCAACATTTACAGGTTTATTTTGCTGCCTATGGAAGTGCATTCATATCTATTGCTCCTATTTTTTCATGCAGTGAGACAGTAATAACCATAGATCCGCCACAAATGAAGCAATTTAACAAATATAGGTTACCTCAACTACAAGCTGTAGAGTTTGTGGAATTTCCAAGACCACTGTTATTTTATGTGCTTAAGGCTTAGCATGCAATCACGGAAGAAAGAACACCCGATTTCCACAATTCAAGTGCCATTCACAATGTAGAGAGCCTTTACAAAGAGATAAAAGGTGTGTTTTTTCTCTGTTAGCTTCTCCCATTCAAAAACTAGAGAGATTCTACACTAGTCACAGCTTTACAACTCAGCATTGCTGAGTTGCAAAACCCAACCAAATGAATGGTTACATGCAAGAGTACAAAAACTACATTTGAAGAGTGGTTACAATAGATTTAAGTTAAAATGCCATTTTCTTTAATTCTAACAAATAAAACCTTGTTCTCTTGCAGATACATAATTTTTTTTCGGTGTTGCAACATGACTGGTTGGCTTTCTAACTCAATCATGCTGAGTTGGTAAGCCGTGACCAGTGTAGAACTCAAGAAACTAACATGTATGTAAAACTGCTTCAAGATAGTTTTTAAGGGAGTCGAAACTCCATTCTCAAGTGGAAATGGACTTGGGATTATCCATCATGGGTTTCCATTCCTAATTTCAACCCAACAATTCTGGTGCATTGGAGCTGTGAGAATGCTAGCTTTGCTGTTACAATATGATCAAATTCTAAGAACTCACTAGCAGTTTAAAGGATTTAGATACCCAATATATAGAATGTCTAAACACCAAGCTATCCAGGTGGTCATTTTGTCAAGTTTTCTGGGGTCATAAGGGTAATAAGTCCTGCGCTTGTTAACAGGTTGGATACCATTTACCATTCTAAACACGACCTAAATGAAAACCTTCCCAGATGCTTCTAATTTTCTCATACATTTAGTTACATGTGTCTAGAAAATAGTTTCTCTCAACTCTACACTCAATAAAAACGGAAACAAAGAAGTTAAATTCGCCCTCCAACTGAAATAAATCATTGCAGGGAAGTCGATGGAAAACACATTCAGATACATGTAATGCTCTTCCCTCTGCACATATGCAAATGCACTTAGCAATTTCGAGAAGCCATTCAGAGTGGCAATCAACCAAAAGAGAATCTAAAACAAGACCATAATTCAACCATCAATAATAAATAAATTGCTGATTCAGATTAGTTACGAGACATGTTACATTTATGGCTCAATCAGACTAATTACAAACCTAAGTATTATAAATATCAACTCAATACCTACTATTGCAGAATTTCACTTTCGTTATCTAAGACATTGATTCTTACAATAGAAAGCAAGCAGAGCACGCGGAAGAACCACTTGGTCCAGACCGAGCTGGCAATCAAGAATAAAAATAAAGCCAACGAATTTCACTTTAGAAGTTAACAACACAAATGATCAATAGGACCACCTGTACTTGCAGTTTCTGTACTCATACTGCTGACAAGATTCAAAATCGATTTGGTTGTTTCATATTGGAAGCAGAAAAAATCTAACGCAACGGCAAGATTGGACCACATGCAAAACACTTTCGTCTTCACAAAAAAGGATTTCAACTTTAATCATCAAGATAAACCACGTATAAGTAGACCCCAAAAGAAGGATTAGAGCCCAGCAGCATAAAAAGGACATCACCATGTTCACTTGCAGTAATGAAACATTCGAACAGGACCACCTGTTCTCAAAATTTACCAAGTACGCCTTAATTTAAACTAAACACCCCATTAAAAATCCCAACCAGCCGATTTAGCCTCGTGCTTAAGCACGTTTGAAGTTCGAGTTAAATACTCAAAAGTCAACAGGATTGCCTCCATGCATAATTTCACCCATTACTATCCAACAAAGAAGAATGAAAGACAATTAACAGGTTCTAAGCTTGAAGAGTAAACAAAGATCGAGAGCCAGAAAAGAAGGGAACTTGCTTAGTTTCTAACCTTTTTAAGGGCAAGAGCAAGGCGTTTGCTGTCAAGCTTTCCAGGCATGGAGTCAAGCTGGTCACGGGCACACCTAAAAGCGCGGTCTTGCAAAACAATGGGCATATCAGCAGCTCGAACACGAACACTGAGTTTGCTGGGCTGCTCATGATGTTCTTTGGCCTTCTTTTTCTCTATCAAACCACTCAAGAACTTGCTTCTTCTCTCTAGTTCCAGCTCTGCTCCTTCCATCCACTTCGCTTGATTCTTGATTTTTTGTTTGTTCGCTCGTCACTTAATAAAAAAACGAGGATAAAACTGCTTGTATCAGCAGTTACTGTAAGAGCGTACTAAGTGTTTGAAGAAAAGACTGACAGGGTGGGGTAAAAAATAAAAGTCGCAAAAGAGAAGATGTTAGGAGAATAAATGGAGGGAGAGGGAGGGAACGAGAGCAAGGTTGTTTGTTCGAGGGGTTTCTTTTTCTTTCTTTTCGTTTTTGGAGCTTTCTTGGTGCGTTTTTGAGTATCGACAAGGGCAGGCTGTTGTTGGGGAAGGCGTAGAGGGGACAAAACCAGTATATTGTAATCGTCTTGGGATATATTTTTAGCGGAAAGTTTGCAGCTCACCTCCACACAAAATTGTGCTCTCTTGTATGGAGTGGCATAAGACCAGACCTGATTGATATGTGATACTATAGAGATCGGAGATGGTGGCTTGTGAAAAAAATGTAGGCTCAACTTTTCAGGTTAATAGGGTTTAAATAATGTTGATCTTATTCTTCCCAGATCATTTCTTGTATTGAGTAAAAGTAGCTTTGCTCTTAGGATTTATACCGCGCAACCGTTTACAACATTTGACCAGCTGTGTGATAGGCTTGTAGCTATCAATACTCGGATTAGCTCAATTGCTTCATCAAGTGCTAATAATAATATGAACGGCTTCCTATACCAGAATTGATCAGCCTTTTGCTCTCTGCGAGATTCTCCTGTCATGTCTTCGACTAAAATGCATTTTGCATAGATTGCCGTTCTAAAAACTAAGAGCATAGTTTATCATGGTTTACACTGAGGCAAAAAAAAAAAAAAATATAAAACTCGATGCAGGCATTGTAGAATTTGCCTCATGGTAAATCAACATGAGGGCAATGAGGAATTAGGCATTGCAGAAGGTTTCCCCTTTTTTCATTTTTATCATGAGGTGCAGAGGAAGTTGACTGTTAGTCACCAATCCCAGTCATAATTAGTTTTGTAGTTGGATAGGTCCAGTACTACAGAAACTTTACCTCCCCTCGAAGCTCGGTGCCAGGCAGCTTCTGCAACATAAGGAAGAGAGATGGAAACTCTGAAGCAAAAGTCCCCTAACATTCCTTTCTAAAGATGGGACCTCTGAGCCGGGCTTACACTTGATAGACAAACAGACGGCAATTGCGGGATTTAAAAAGGAAACATGTGGGTCCTCGTAAACTCCGAAACTTTCAAAGTTGACGGGTCTGATCTAAGCTGGACTTGTTGGTGTAGTTTGTTAGTTAAGGAAAAGATTTTCGGCCAGCATTAAAAAATAACTCTTTTTTAAAGTTTTTATAAGTACGAATTTATATTTTTATATTAAATTAAATGAAAGTTATAATAGATGGAGTCCATTGATATTTATAATATTTTAATATTTCAAGTTTATATAAACATGAGAATACAAATATACAAAAAAATATTATTTTTTAAAGGTTAAATAATTTAATTGTATAATAAATATATTATCTCTGTATAAAATAAATAAATATTTTAAAAACAAACTCTTTGTTAGTTTAGATGACTAAATAGTTTGCAAATAGGATTCCCCTTCCCTGTACTATCATGCTGGAAAAACTGCGTGGCGGAGGCGGGATCGCCAGGTCTAACTACCAGTCAAGAAGTTCTTTTCTTAATAAACATTAATCAATTCTTACAAATGGGCAGCCGGGAACCTCATCGTTTTGTGCGAACAGGATACCGGTTCTCCTTGGGTCCAGATTTTCTAGCTCATAAGTTGCAACTTCACGTGATTCGGTAAAAATATTTATTTTTTTCTCTAGAACAAGCCAGGGGCGTGCAAGGGTCGGGCTAGATCGGGTTGGACCAGGATACATATTTAATCCGACATCACAATTTTTTCAACATGTAGAACCGACGTGACCTGCAGATATCAAGTATACATGTGGGTTGAATATAGCTGGTTGGATAGCAATTTTACAGATAGATACGAATTTAAATATTTAGAAAGAAAATGAAACCAAAACAACAAAAAGAACTTGTTTTTCTGTAGACTTGTTTTGTTTTGATTTCTTTGATCTTAGTCTTAAATATTGTCCAGTGTTAAAGGTTGGTGAAGAAAAAATAGAAGAAATGTTGTTGGACAGAGATGGCAAGACAAAGGAACGAAGAAAGTAGTTCTTGGAAATTGGGATATGAAACTTACGAGTTTATTATATTGGAGTTGAGCTTGGATAGGATTTAGATTTTTAAGCATTGTATTAAACTTATCGTATTATGTACACGAAGGGCAAGGGTTGGGTCGGGTTTCGCTAGCTACCCAGCCCACCATATTTGGTTTTTTAATGTTTTTACCCGATATGTCTGTTAATTTCAGGTAAGATCAGATCACATCTAATATATTTTTCAAAATGGTCGCGCATCCTGAAAAAGCTTCCCAAATAGATTCGTGTACACACATATGAATGAATAAACGTATGCTAATGTGTAAGGAACTTATTAATCTATTTGGATAAATTCATAATGTCTCGGATCACTTTAGTGACTCTGATCTTGGGTAGATTAATATTTTTTGAACTGGTTGGATATATTTAGTTGTTCATATGGGTTCGTTTAATATGGAAAACCTTTGTGTTTGCTTCATTTGTACATGCTTGTTTTCTGTCGATGGAATCAACTCTCCGACCTTTCTGTCGCATGGGCTTCACTTTAATTTACTCTGGGTCTTCCCATCTATGATTCAATAACACAAGTGACTTGGTATCACTACAAACAGGGATGAATTTATGATCCTGGTTTTGAAATGGCCCAGGAGCCATGGAGAATTTTCGGTACAGTCGTTGTATCAGTATATTATCCATTTAATTCTCGATCATTTGTGGATTCTACACTATTTGTGGGAGATCCATCGTTTTGATAAATATCAAGACCTGAAAGAAAAACGGGAAAGGAAGAGGTGTTCTTGACAGGGAAAGGAAGCACATATGCCATGAAAGCTGGATTTACAGGTGCATGTGGGCGTTGCTATTTTTGTTTTAACACAGCACGGATGAAGTTCGAGGATGTTTTCAATGTGGTCAGGGCAAGGATCTAAAAATACCCCAGGTCACCATATTATCAAAGAAAAGCCCACATAGTTTCATGAAACGGACAAGACCAGCTTAAAATACAGACAAGCAAATTAAATTCGTCTATGCATCAACTGAAGATCACAAATATGCTACCTGGCACTGGACAGCTTACTGGGTTTTATTCCATATACCCGGGAGTATCATTTTTATACTACACCAAGCCTCCAACACTGTCAAGTAGTTTATTAAACAGCTACAGGGGATCATACGATGTGAACGGATTATAACGCAGCGCATTGTTTTGCACAACCAGATCTGGGGCACGGGGCACCCTTATCGGCTCATGCCCCCTTCAACCACTGGCGGCACTGAAGCCATCTCTGAGCTGCGATTCTTTTTCTCCACGTTGCCATGCCATCCTAAGCAATTTCAAAACAACAAACCCGCTATATAATTAAGAACCCAGATTAAACCCATAAAGCATATGCGTATATATAGTCGAGCGCAAGATTATATATATTTACCCATAGCCAAATCATATCCACGGCTTTTAAGCTCGCGATACTCTTGACACAGAGAACAACACTCGCAGAAGCAATGAACCAGACAGTCCCCGCAAGGGGTTTCCCTCAACAAGTACTGCTGCCTCATTTTTGCACGGTAGAAGCATGAGTAGCAACATGGAAAACAAGTAACACATGAAATCAATGCGTAAAGTGCTCCATTTACACCACAAGCTGCATGTAACGCATACATCATACTGGTCAATAAATAGCGGTCTTAATTAAGATACAATATTCTAAAAACATAGAGTTAAGTTTTTTATTTATTTATATGAATTCGATTAAGTTATTCGCTTGTTTAAACTTCTTAATTAATAATGAAACTATAAATCATAAAATTAATAACAGCGCAGTAATAGGAAATATTTACTTACACGAAGATCCCTTGTCGACGATTTCAGCAATTTGGCCAAATGTGACGCAGGGGCACCAAAACGTTATGCAGCCTGTAAAACCACAAAAAAAAAAAGAGGGAGGGAGGGAGGGAGAAAAATACAGCCATTAATTCAGACAATGAGATACCAATTACCCCAACCCCACGCTCACAAATAAAATCGCGTGTGAAAAACGCGCCACTAAGAGCAGCAGCTTTTCTAACTTACAGTTTCGCCAATCATCATGGCAGTCGCACAACCCAGTTGACCAAGGGCCCTTGTTCTTGGATCGGAGTTCAATAGAAGATCTAGAATCATCAGTACTGTAGAAGTGGCTTGTTGAGGTGAGTGGGATCCCAGTTGTTGTTGTATCTTGACCGAACGCTGGTGGCTGCGAAGTGGAGAATTTTTCATAAGAAGATGGGTTTTGTGAGTACATGATGAGCAATTAAGTAATGGTTTTATATACCCAGATCAAAATGAGAAGAAAGTAGTTTGGAGCATGTGGTTTCCATCTCCAGTGGCGGGTTGACATGATAATAAGACCCACATGATAATAAGACCCGTATGTTTCATGGAATCATTTTTTAAACTTTAATGTATTGATTAATAAAAAAATACTTTTTACTTAAAAAATAGAAAAATATATACTGTTATTAGTTAATTATATTAAATTTAGCTCTTAATTTTTTTTTTTATTATATATTTTGATACTTATTTTTTCTCTATATTTTATTGATTTTTTATTTATTAGATTTGATCTTTCTTTTTTATTATTTATTTTATTTAAAATAAATTGTAAAATTGAATTTTTTTTAATTTCATTATCTTCCAATTTTTTATTTATCATATTTAATTTTTAATTTTTATTTATTTTATTTTAAAAAATTTATAAAATTTTATTATTTTTTAATTTAATTCTCCTCGAGTTTTTACCATATATTTTTTAATAAACTTGAAAATAAATTATAATATTAATAAGTTATTTTTAAACTTATTTTTAATAATACTACTAAATATTAAAAAAAAATTATTTTTTATAAAAACTAATTTTAAAAAAATAAATTATTTTCTATAAATATCATGAATAAAAAAATACAATTAAAAAAAAGATTGAAATTTTCTTCAACAAGTCAGTGTAGACTTGCTTATCAATAATTCCTTTGTTTGTTTTTGTAAATTGTGTTATTTTTTTAAAAAAATTATTTATTTATTTATTGCTTCAAATTATTTTTTTAGTATTTTAAAATTATTTTGATATAATAATATAAAAAATATTTTAAAACATATTAATTTAATATATTTCAAAACAAAAAATACTTTAAAAATTAATTATTACTATATTCTTAAACACTCCTATAAATTCTTTCAGGAACAAAACGAAGTGTAATTCAGCATTGTGATTTTAAAAAAATATATATATTGTAAAATTATATTTTTTTATTGATTTTGATGTATTAATATTAAAATTATAAAAAAATTATTTTAATATATATTAAAATAAAAAATATTTTTAAAAAATATATTCTTGATAATAACAAATATACCAAAAACACTATACATGAGTAAAAGGTTCTAAAGCCACGAGCATTGAAAAGTGTTTACGAGCGCGAAATTGTATGTGATTCTTGAAAAGGGCAAAAAATGGTGTGTTTTTTTTACTAATATTGATATTTAAAATATTTTATGTGTTTTTATTAATTTTATAAATTTTAAAATTAATAATTATATAAGTTTTTAATAACTTTAAGATTTATAAAATTTAAATTAATGGTTTTTAAAGAATAAATTTATAACATGATAAGTTAGATATTCTTTTTGGTGGAGCTCTATAGCTCATTTTGTAAGTAAAAATAATCTCCGATGCAATAAAAAGTATTTGCTGTTATCACTTTCTTTTCTTAATTCGTAAATGTAGGATATTCTTCTTCTTCTTCTTTATTTGAAAAGACAATAATATAAATCACTTTCTATTTACAGTTTCTGCTAGAATAGCAATTAATGATTCTTTGTTTATGTTATACTTGTGGTGCGTTATAGATAATGCATTTTCAAGATTGAAGGTTTAAAACTATTTGAAAATAACATTATTTTTCTATTCATGTTTGATTAAAAATTGGAATAAAAATATCATATTGTTTATTTTTTATATTAATTGGATCGAGGCTTGTTCAATTAAAGTAAAAAAAATATCACTCGCCCAGTTTGGTAGAAACCAGAGCTCTATGGAGGTCCATCCTCCTATATAGGTACTTATTAAATATTCTTATTTATTAAAGTTTAAATTTAAAATCATATTAAATATAATAAGGCAGTGGTTGCATTAGTAATTTGCTGGAATATTGAAATGAGAAATTACCTTGACTCTCTTAATGTTCGAACATGGAGACCGACGAAGCTTTTTTTTACTTTACATTCATTATCTTTATAGTTTTTTTTTTTAATTTGAGAAAACTTTATTTCTTAAAAAATACATTTTATGAATCCAAATAAATGAATAAAATCCTAATTATTCTAAATATTTATAAAAAATGTATGTTCTAATTTAATCTCGAGATTTACCATACAAATATTAAATTCTTTATCATTATATTACGCTACTCAGGAACATTACCTTTATAGTTGATAGCATTTTATAATTAAAAATAATAATAAATATTATAAGTTTACAATTATAATTGATTTAATACGTGAAATGCCTTCATCACTATCCATCTTAAATATAAATAAAACACCCAAAACAAGATGAAAATAGCACCAAAAACTTAAATACGAAGCCATTAATAAGAAGGGATAAAACAAGATCGACTAAAATTAACTAAATTTTAGCCTAGTTTGTGTCAATCCGATATTAAAATTGCTAGCTTCCAAGCAAGTATTTTAATCTGTAACCCCTGTCATCATAAAAAATAAAAAAAAAATGAATAAAAAAGAAAAATCCTGGTACATTACACTGTCCTGAATGGAGGCTAGATCTTTAAGAGATTTAATCTCGGCCCATTCAACATCCATGTATTAATTGAACCCAACAGCTTCAACTCCAATACCAACAGGGTGAACCTAATACTCCGCCTCGACTATTACAAGGAAAAGCCTAGCGTGTGCGAGTGGGTCTTTATCCTCGAGTCCAAACACCTGAGATTGATTTTATTTTTTAGATGTATTTTAAAAGGGCGAACGAGGAAAAACAAATGTAGATGATGTATTGTATGTGAAATCATATTCTGGCCATTTAATGACAGCTAGAAAATTAAAATAGTTTTTTTTATTTAAAAATTTTAATTTTTAAATTATTTTAATTAAAAAATATTTTATTAATATTCTTGCAATATCTATAGGCCAATTCATCAATTAAAAGTATCCAAAAAAAATAAAAAAATGTGAAATCAAACTAGGTTAAATTTATCATTTTTAGTTTAGATCTTTTCTTTCGTGCAATATTAAAGTTCTAAACAACATAATTAAGCCATTCATATCTTATGAAATCGATGGAATAAAAAAATATATTTTGGTGATAGAAATAGCTTAAAGGATGATGTTTTTTTTCATTGTTGATTGTTGAACATATCAATCTCTTTTTCTATTCTCTCTAATCAAGAATTGAAAAATAATATAAATAAAATTTTATATTAAAATTGATTTTTGTGGAATCTAAAAGAATTTAAATTGTATAATTTGTGTTATTTTTTAAATTTGAGGATTTAAATGTATTTTTTGCCATGTCTTTTATATTTGATATTCTTTTCATTTTGGTTTATCTTTTTTTAATTTCATCTCTGTTTAGAAATAAAAAATAATTTGTCTTTAATTAAAATTAAATTGCTTGAAATAAATATGGAGGGCTAAAATAAATTATTGAAATATACACTGTATATCCACTTTACGGGTGAGTGAATAATGTTTGTTCAACAATATTTACCCGACGTGTTTTAATTTTCAAGTTAATATCATTTTAAGGCACCTTAGCTGTCAACAGAAAGCAAGCTATCCAGAATATCAAAATGCCAGACAGCTAGGCTCAACACGTTGGCGGCCATGTATATCTTCCAACAGGGAGGACGAGAAGGAGATGCGGGGAGAGAAGACGTCGAGGACGGATTCTTCAGTTTCGATCGCAGATAGAAGAACAAACAAATATGCCGGCCAACAGGAACACCATCACTAGCGCCACAGTTCGTAATGGCAAGGGTTCCATCCTCATGGTGGACGCATGTCAACTATTGATTGGATGGATCTTTGTTCAAATTTAATCAAGGATTACACAAATGATTAAAAAATGATAGATATCTTACATTCGATTGAAGCAGACTATCATCGTACAAGACTGAGGAACATTGCTTTTGTGATCTCAATAAATAAAAAATAAAAAAAACGAACAGAAGAAAAGAGAAATATAGCTGCACAAAACATACAAGGATGCCAGCGGCACAATCTTGATCGCATCTTTTATTCTTCTTCTTTTTGAACTGAAATCTTGATCTCTTCTACCTTACATATAACACACAAACATTCAGAGCATGCATGGCTCATTCAGCGTTTCATGCCTAGTTCAACGGGCGGTGCTGATGCGAACACGGTCACTCCACCATTGTGTCTCTCCACATTCTCTTGCCAACCTAAGAAAGAAAAAACCAACTGATATAGATCCACAAAGCACAGCCCAGAAGGGATATAGCATGATGCAATTAATCATTGAAGAGGAAAGGGAATGATCCCGAGGAGCTTACCCATTGTCATATCAAATCCACGATGTTTGAGCTCTCTATACTCCTGACACAGAGCACAGGCATCACAGCAGAAATGAACCAAGCAATCATTACAAGGTCTGTCCTCTAACATCAGCTGCTTCCTCATTTTAGTGCGATATATACACGAGTATATGCAAGGACAACCAGTGAACCATAAAAGTACGCCATAAATTGCTCCACTTACAGCACAGGCTGCAACAAAAATAAAATCACAACCGCACATCTAATTAGTCTAAACTTTCCAACACCATCATAAGTGTGGTTTGTGCTAAGAAATTTGCACATAAATGGCCATCTCCAGAACAAACAAACGAACTGGTATTGCACTCACGTGTTGTTCCTTTGTCTACAATCTCAGCGACCCGTCCAAAAGTGATGCACGGGCACCAACATGTGATGCAACCTGCAATCAATTGATAGCAACAAATGTTAAGCAACTAATTAGTAAGGTTTCGTTTGCTATGATTTTTATAAATTGTTTTTTCCAATCATAAGAAATCATAAATAAATTTAGTGTAATTGCATGTTTTACTTCAATTCTGTTTGTTAAAAAATTGAATCAAGATCTTGATTTCATCAAAAGTTAGAATTTTTAACTTTTGACTCGTGTATTTTAATTTATAAGACCAATATGTTTGACCTTCTATTTTTCTTACTTTTAATATCTTGTTTTAAAATATAGTGTTTAAAAACATTCCTTGATTTTTATAAAAACAAGTTAAAAGATATATTAGCTTCTGCTCAAAGGAAAAAAAAAGATTTGATTCTAATGTAAATAGAAATCCAGCATCTGCTATGAAATGTTACTGATAATTGAAATCCAAATCATCTGAAAGAACTTACAATTAGGGATGTCAGAGAAGCAGTCACAAAGACCGGAGGACCAACGACTGGGCGGCTGCTGTTGATGCTGAATGGGATGAGAATGAATTTCATTGTGATGCTGGTTTGTGAAGGGTACTACTGGATAGCCGGTCACCGGTGGTGGCAAGGGAGGTGATGGCTTTTGGTTCATCTCATAAGCGGCGTCTTGCTTTGATGGATACATGCCGATGACAAATAGTACGTAGACCGTGGAAAGAATTTATTGAAGCAGCAACAATGTCGTCGACTAGCTAAGAAAGTGATGAAAGGAGTAGAATCGAAGTGTTTTTGCTGAATTTGTGCACTATTAGTTAGCTGAGGAATGGGCATATATATATATATGAACCATAATACGAGTGAAGATAAGAGGAGGTTTAGGCACTCGAATTTTTCAAGTCGTGATCAGCCGCCATGACAGCGTCAATTCGTCGCCATTTTTTTTTACTTGTATTTTAACGCAGAGAGAGCCGGTCAAGCGGGGTTGGCATGAAGGCAACTTGACTTTGAGATTTGAGCGTAGAGGATGATATTAAACACTTGAGATAGTAACACGCGTGGACTTTCCACCGGTAACTCAAAACGAGGTCTAAGCTGGTGCCCTGTCTGATCTGCAATAATTAAATACGAGTTGAAATGTTAGCATCCATGGAGTTTCCCGGCTATGTCCTTGGAGTTTCATAAACAATAAACTAATGTGTTTGCAATGCCGGTGACGTTGTAAGAATGTAAACTTAATAAAATAACACCTGGCGTTCTAAATATAATTGATTAGACATGAAAAGATTAACTACAAGGGCCACTTTGATAATAAACTATAATTCATGAGTTTTTATGTAATTAACCCTAAAAACTATTATCTGATCTCGTTTTCCCATATTTCTCATAAGATTTTAAGAAATTATACCGCGAACCATCATAAAAAAACCAAAATATATAGAAGTGTTCAAATTTTTAAACGTTCCACAATTAAATGGTATTGAAAGATCATTTTTTCTTTAGTT
Organism: Populus euphratica; assembly: GCF_000495115.2. Lineage (NCBI taxonomy): Eukaryota > Viridiplantae > Streptophyta > Magnoliopsida > Malpighiales > Salicaceae > Populus > Populus euphratica. Next base: position 6,511,713 of record NW_011499845.1, on the reverse strand, counting down.
TATGAAACTATATATTATGATAATCTGTTCCAGTGAATAAAATTATAAATTTTCATCAGAATACTATTTCCCGGAAAACCGAGGGTGTGGTCATAATTGCCTCCAAAATTAACACGCATCTTGTACACCAGGCATCTATGGTTGACGTAACGCTTCACCTAGTTATTGACGGAGAGAGCATATGTTTTTTAGGGAATGCTCAGGGAAGTCGCTCTTGGCAGCTGACCTTACACTGACTTTGTGGACAAGCACTGCATATGTGAAGTGAAAGTGATATAAACTTGAAACTTGTTATTGTCGGCAATCATTTTTTTTTTTGTCGGGGCAGATGAAATTGAGGACGTCCACGGCACATATTGATTCCGTTCACTTGGACAAACAAACGAACATTTTGATGGCTAATATTAAAATAAGTACCATGTGAAATCACCTTAATATTATTGACAAAGTCAACAATGTTTTGTCCCAATATTAAAATAAGTAACATGTGAAATCACCCTAATATTGTTTGATAAAATCAACAATATTTTGTCAACAATGTTAGACACCAATTTGTCAACAATGTTAGGCACAAATTTGATATCACCTACCTTCCCCTTGTCTTTTGCATGGATGCTTGCCTATAAATAGGCAATGCATCCAAGCATTATACACACCACAAGAGAGAAAGAAGAGAGGGTGAGAAGAGAGTAATCCCACAAAATTATGAGGTATTTGTGAGATAGTAAGTGAAGTGTTTTCTCCTCATAATAAAGAGATTTTTGTTGTTCTCTTATTATTAGAGAGAAGTTGTATTCCCACATTACTTAGTAAAATCCTTCTATACTTGCCCGT